>NC_057803.1:335125492-335380220 GCF_018294505.1 Triticum aestivum
ACGCCTCGAAAAGGTGAATAAATAAATATAAGGAAATGATGCCATAGTCGGGCGTCTTAGCGACACCACATAAAGGGCTTTAAAAGAAATACCACAGTCGGACGTCGGGGTGACATCACAGAAAGGGCTTTAAAAGAAATGCCACAGTCGGACGTCGGGGCGACATCACAGAAAGGGCTTTAAAAGAAATGCCACAGTCGGACGTCGGGGCGACATCACAGAAAGGGCTTTAAAAGAAATGCCACAGTCGGACGTCTGGGCGACATCACAGAAAGGGCTTGAAAAGAAAGTAAAATACAACAATGCCACAGTCGGACGTCTGAGCGACATCGCAGAAAGGGCTTTTATTCACAAGTAAATAATACTCATAATAAACATTTAATTCATGAGAATAAATGGGTTAGTCCATCCACAGGAATAATCATTTAACCGGAATTAGCACTCATGGATTCACCGGAGTCTCTGCCATCAAAACTGACATTTGATTAGGATAAGATAATATCGATCTAGGACAGGGAATAGATGATTTGGAGGACTATATGACTCTGCAGAGTTTGTACAAAAATTTTCCCACAGCCAACGGATTTCCGTAGTCACGAAGGACTAGTTCCGTTTACGGTATTTCGGAAGAAAACACAGCTAACCAGTACACACCCATTCTACCTCTCGATGCTAGGAATCACCCTAGACATCGTCCAAGAAAAACTTTTGAGACGGGGAGATCACAATCTCAAATAGCATGGGATCAAATTTATATACGCGCGCTCTAAGGGGTGCCCCCCTCTCGGTCCCAACCGGAAACACCCATGCCCCCTGACCGGATGACTGGCTTTAATCCAGGGCCATGGAACCATCATCACGGCCTCTCCTTTTGGTGTGTACCAGAAAAGCGGTTTGCAACTTACTAAACCATATTCCTTGCGGAAAACATGTGGTAGTACAGGGAAGGAAATGAGAGGAACTGGACCGATACAGTTTGACACTGAAGTCACATAGTCTGGCATAAGACTGGCATGCTACGACACTGCCATCTTACCCATCCTCATGCCAACACATGGCCATTCATACTCACATCCATCCACTTATGGATCATCGAGCTCACTTACCTCAATATTGCATAAAATAACGTTCATCGATATGCTCCTCAACATGTCATGAAACTAACTAAATGCAAAACATGCCAAGACACTCATCATATCAAAAGTTCAAACATGCTTTCCTGGTTCAGAGTAGTCGGAGCCTAGTTCAGTGAAGTTCGCGGCTCCGTCACCTCCTTCGGTATCTACGGTATAAAGAAAATATATGCGCTATCGTAAATACCAAGGGGTGCACAAAAAGTATTCCAAATATTTTTCAAATAAATCTAATAAAAAACTAGACAAAATTTTAAAGAGAACAGAAAAAGAATCAATCAAAAATACTTTTCTGTTTAAAAGTTATAAGGATTTTTGTCCAAGGGACTCATCTGTAATGAAACAGAAGATTTCCAGGGGCTAGCTTATAAAAACAGAAAACGCTCGGCAGAAACTACGCCAGCCCAAAGGGAAAGCGCATTTGGCAGAAGGCGTTTTCAGAAAACGCTTCGTTTAGAAAGGACAGAGAGGCTGACAGCGGGTCCCGCCTGTCAGGTTTGAACTTTCAAAAAGGGGGAAACGAAGCTCGTCGGCGATCCACAGCGAGGCAGGGGGATCGGAGGGTACCTCCATGCTCAGGGCGCCATTCCGCGTCGGTTGGTGGTGGTGGTGGTCGTCGGTGAGTACCACGTCGACGGCGAGCCTGGCTCCGGCGGACGGCGGCTCGGGTGGTCGAGGGACTCGTCGGAGAGGGCTACAGAGATCAAATTGAGGAGGGGGTTAGGCTCCTGGTAGCTAGAGGGAGTAATTGACGGGGTTAGAGCGCCGGAGATGGCCTCACCAGAGCGAATCGTGGTGGAGGCCGAGGCGGATCGGGGCGGCCGGATTTGGGGGAGGAGACCTCCTCGAGGTCCTCCTAGTGGCCTGGCGGGGCGTTGGTGAGGAGTGGTGATGATGCATGCACGAGGGTGAGCTCGGGGGCCCTTTTATAGGCGGCCCGAGGCGGTTGCCGTGAACGGGGGTCTCCGGCGAGTGATTACGGCGGTGCTGTGGATGTGCAGTGGGATTAGGGGCTTGGGCATCGTCATTGAGGTCCACCGGTTCCATTTAGGTGCTAAACGGGCTGGGATTTGGTGCTATGGGCGAGCTCGATGGAACGGGGGTGGCGCGGCCCGTCGGCGGCAGGGAGCACGTTCCGTGCTTGCTGGGCCACGGCGACGGTGCCACGGGCGTGCGCTGGCATGGCAGGGACACGCGGAGAGCCAGGGGGTGTTGGGCGGCGCCGGGTGGCGTAGCGAGAGGGCTCGGGCCCTTGTTGGCCGCCACGGAAGGTGCAGCCACCGCAGAAGCTTCCAACGCCGGCGAGGCTCGTTGCTACCGACGCCACGAATCGGCCAAGCGTGCGTGCGGGGTGCTGGCCAGGGAGAAGAGGCTGCGTGCAACGCGCCAGGGCGCACTGTGGCCGTGTGACCGAGTCTGACGAAGGAAAAAAATAACTGAATCTCTGAAATTTCTGAACTTGCAAAGGAACAGTGCAGCTCAGGTGTTCGACAGAATGTTTTTGGCCTCTGGGGATTTTTCCTTGAGCTGATTTTTGGTGGAGTGGCTTCTCATTGCTCCAGTAGGCTGCGTGATTTTTGGTGGAATTTTTGGAGGAGTGTAGATATGAATTTCATCAAATTTGGCAAATCTGGTCCAAACTTGCAGAGACTGAATTTTGAAATATTTGAAAAGAGGAGGAGTGGATCAAGATGGTTCTGGGTTGTGGGTACAAAGGACTATCCAGGAGAGTTGGTTTGAGGTCAAAACTCAAATGCAAAAGGGTACTTGCTTTGAAAATCACTCAGGCTCCAAATAATTTTCAGAATTGATTTGAGAGGAAAAATAATTAGAATAAAATCCAAAACTTGCTTGGATTAGTTGGGACAGAGAACTTAGGTTGATTACAAGGAGGAGGGGAGGTTTTGGAGGGGTTTCACCACATGGGCAAAATACAAAGTCATGGGTGGTTCTCAAGATATGAAAATCCCAAGTTTTTCTTAGAGTTTCTTTTTAAAAGAAAAAGATTAAACTCCCAAAATAAATTTGAGAGGGAACCAACAGAGAAGAAGTTTCAAAAGATCAAACACCAAAGTTTGAAAAAGATAAAATCCTTGCCAAAGCAAAGGAAGTTTTTTAAGAGGAAGGTTTTCTGAAAGACAAAAAAATTAAATGGCCTCTTTTCAAAAACCACAAAGTTTTTGATAAAAACCAAATTAAAATTTTGGAGTGTCACAACACCTACCCCCTTAGGAAAAATCTCGTCCCCGAGATTTCAGCTGATCCTTAAATAAGTGTGGATGCTCTGCCCGAAGAAAATCCTCGCTTTCCCAAGTTGCTTCACTGTCGGTGTGATTGCTCCATTGGACTTTGAAAAACTTGATGGTCTTCTGTCGGGTCCTCCTTTCAGACTCCTCTAATATTCTTACGGGACGTTCCCGATAAGTGAGGTCTGGCTGCACGTCAATGTTTTCATGGGATACTTGTTTCTCTGGGTTGCTTATGCACTTCCTCAATTGCGAGACATGGAACACGTCATGGACATCGGATAATTCCTCGGGTAAGTCTAGCTGGTAGGCTACAGTGCCTCTTCGTGCCACTATGCAGAATGGTCCAATGAATCTTGGTGCTAACTTTCCTTTAATCTTAAACCGTTGCAGTCCTCTCATAGGGGATACTCTCAAGTATACGAACCCACCGGGTTCGAAGCTGACCCTACGATGTTTCTGATCATAATAACTCTTCTGTCGACTTTGAGCGGTCTTAAGTCGGTCTCTGATTAGCTTGACCTTTTCCTTGGATTCTCTGAGCATGTCTGGTCCGAAGATGTGGCTGTCTCCGGTCTCTGACCAATTTAACGGGGTACGACATCTTCGTCCGTATAAAGCCTCAAATGGTGCCATTTGTAGGCTGGCCTGGTAGCTATTGTTGTACGCGAACTCGGCGTATGGCAGGCTTTCTTCCCAACTGGTTCCATATGTGAGGACACATGCTCTCAGCATGTCTTCTAAAACCTGGTTTACGCATTCTGTTAGTCCATTAGTTTGTGGGTGGTATGCGGTACTGAAGGCTAGTTGGGTTCCCAGAGCCTGTTGTAAATGCTCCCAAAATCTTGAGACGAACTGAGTGCCTCTGTCGGATATTATAGTCTTCGGGACACCGTGCAGAAAAACTATGCGGGAAAGATAAATCCTGGCAAGCCTCTGAGTGGTGTGGGTCGTCTTTATTGGAATAAAGTGTGCCACTTTGGTTAACCTGTCAGTGATGACCCATATGGCATCATTCCCGTGTAGTGACCGAGGTAGTCCGACAATGAAATCCATCCCTATTTCATCCCATTTCCACTCAGGTATTTTGTTAGGTTGCAGTAGTCTAGCTGGTCTCTGATGCTCAGCTTTTATGCGTTGACATGAGTCGCAACATGCAATGAAGGTGGCTATGTCCCTCTTCATACCGTGCCACCAAAATCTTTCCTGAATATCGTTATACATTTTGGTTCCTCTAGGGTGGATTGAATACGGAGTGGCGTGTGCTTCAGCTAAAATATGCTGTTTAAGGTCTTCTATGTTTGGCACACAGAGCCTTTCTCCGTACCATAATATTCCTTCATTGTCTATGACGAATTCCGAGGCCTTGCCCATACTCAACTTTCTTTTGATGCCTTCGATGCTGGTGTGACCGGGCTGAGCTTCTTTTATTTTCTCCACAAGGTCGGGTTGTATTTCCAAGTTTGATATGGTGCCTTTTGCTACCATTATCAAGTTGAGCTTGGCAAATTCTTGTTGGAATTCGGGCCTCAAGCTATGCAGATTGTTTTCGTCGGAGCTGGGGTTCCGACTAAGAGCATCGGCCACTACATTTGCTTTTCCTGGATGGTAATGGATACCAACATCATAATCCTTTACCAATTCCAACCAGCGTCGTTGGCGTAAATTTAGTTCTGGCTGCGTGAAAATATATTTGAGACTTTTGTGATCCGTATATATTTCACATCAATTCCCAAGTAAGAAATGCCGCCATTCCTTGAGTGCATGAATAACTGCTGCCATTTCTAAGTCATGAGTGGGATAGTTTTCCTCATGCTTGCGAAGTTGCCTTGAAGCGTAGGCGACAACCTTGCCTTCCTGCATCAACACGCATCCGAGACCCTTCCTGGACGCGTCACAATATACTTCAAAATTCTGGTGTATGTCGGGTACAATTAATACCGGTGCTGTCGTTAACTTCCGCTTTAGCTCTTGGAAACTTTTCTCGCAGGCTTCTGTCCATTCAAACTTCTTATCTTTCTTGAGCAACTGTGTCATAGGCTTGGCTATGGTGGAGAATCCTTCAATAAATCTGCGGTAATATCCTGCCATTCCCAAGAAACTCCGTATGTCCGTTACGCTGGCTGGTGACTTCCAGCCAAGTACGGCCTTGACTTTCTCTGGGTCCACTGCGATACCGTCTTGGGTCAGTACGTGGCCTAGAAAGCCTACTTGTCTTAGCCAAAATTCGCACTTGCTGAACTTGGCATACAATTGGTGTTTTCTTAGCTCTCCTAGCACAATCCTGAGATGTTCTGCGTGTTCTTCTGGTGTCTTGGAGTATACCAGAATATCGTCGATGAATACCACGACGAACTTGTCCATAAACTTCATAAATACTTTGTTCATGAGGTGAACAAAATATGCTGGGGCGTTAGTTAATCCAAATGGCAACACTGTGAACTCGTACAGTCCATATCTGGAGGTGAAGGCTGTTTTGGGGATATCTTCCGTTCGTACCTTCAATTGATGGTATCCTGACCTTAAGTCAATTTTTGAGAATACCTTGGCCTGAGCGAGTTGATCAAACAAATCGCTTATCCTTGGCATCGGGTATTTGTTTTTGACTGTGACCATGTTAAGTGCTCGATAGTCAATACACAATCTCAGCGTTCCATCCTTCTTTTTGGCAAATAAAATTGGTGATCCCCAAGGTGAGGAGCTGGCTCGAATGTATCCTTTTTCCAGTAATTCCTTTATTTGTTTCTTCAACTCGATCAACTCGGATGGTGCCATTCTGTATGGTTTCTTGTATATGGGGGTGGTTCCTGGTGCGAGCTCAATGCTGAATTCTATCTCTCGGTCTGGTGGCATGCCTGGTAGCTCTTCAGGGAATATATCTGGAAATTCACACACTACTGGAACCTTGTTTAGCTCAGAAACGTCCACCTTATTTAATCTCGGTTGCCGAGGTATTTTTCCTTCCTTGGCTGATACTCTTATTGTCTTCCCTTGGTGGTGTGTGAGAATTACGGTCCTGTTGAAACAGTCGATAAAACCCTTATTGGTGGTTAGCCAATCCATCCCTAGGATGACATCTAGTCCTTTATTTTCCAACACAATAAGATTTGCGTGAAACTCCAATCCTTCGAACTCAATGACCACATTCTGACAGTAATTCTGAGTAACTTGCTGAATCCCAGGGGACTTGATGATCATGGATTTCTCCAAAGGAAGCATCGAAAAATTATTTTGCAAAGCAAAAAATTTCGAAATGAAAGAGTGAGAAGCTCCAGAATCAAACAAAACCATTGCAGGTATTGTGTTGACAGGAAACGTACCGAGTACGATATCCAGAGCATTTTGTGCCTCCTCTTTGGTTACGTGATTCAGATGACCCTTCCTGTGGTTATTGTTGGGATTGAAATTGTTTCGCTTGGGCGCGGAATTGTTGCCGCCGTTGTTCGGCTTTGGGGTTGAGTTCCTTGGCTTGGGGCACTATTTGGCATAGTGCCCTTCTTCTCCACAAGCGTAACAAGTAACGCCGGGGCGATAGGTGAATTCCTTGTCCCTTGCATGAAAATTCTTGATTGGGCGTGAGACATTGGATGAGGATTTGTGTGTTCCACCCTTCTGAAAATCTGTCTTCCTTCGGTGATTGCGAGCATGATTAGTCTGGTCCCTTTTTCGCTTGCGGATATCTTCCAGACTGCGTCTCTCATTTTCCAGAGTAATGGCTTTGTCCACCAGTGTTTTAAAATCAGGAAAAGTGTGCACGACCAGTTGGCATTTAAGCGCGGGCGCCAGACCGTCAAGGAATTTCTCCATCTTCTTGATTTCAGTCATACGCTCTTCATTGGCGTAGCGGGACAATAGAGTAAATTGACTGTTGTAATCTGACACGGTCATGTTCCTTTGTTTGAGGTCATCGAACTCTCTCTTCTTGATTTTCATAATACTCTTAGGAATGTGTGCACCACGGAAACCTTCCTTGAAATCATCCCAGGTTATGTCATTTTCGTTGGGATGCATGTGCAGAAAATTCTCCCACCACGATGCGGCTGCTCCTGTGAGATAGTGCGGAGCATACAATACCTTTTCGGGGTCTGAACATTTTGCAATAATTAATTTTCTCTCCATATCTCGAAGCCAGTCCTCGGCTTCAAGAGGTTTGTCAGTGTGAGAAAATGTTTGAGGACATGTCTTCTGTAGCTCAGATAACTTGGAATGCTGCTGATACTGTCCATGGTGATTTCCCATGTTGATGACTTGGTTCATCATTTCCCGATGTTGTTGCTGACTCTGCTCATAAAGGCGGCACATTTGTGAAAGTGCCGATTCACTGCCCTGTTGGCTTGACTGTCCCTGAGTGAACTCGTTGCTGGGTTGTGCATCATAATTTTCCTCTGGTGGAGTTGGCATGGATCGAGTCCAAGGACGAGACATTTTTCACTCTGGGGATATATTTTGTAAAACCCATAAGAAAAGCGGAAAGAGTCGCAAAAACAAATCCCTAAATGCATAAAGCTATCAAATACAATTAAATAACCAAGCTTACTTAAGAAAAACAAATCGACTTGCGCACGGAGAAGAACTGCTCATTACATATCTTACACGCGGGCGGTAATTATACAATACATCACTCAGGATATGCGTACATAATCCTGACATGTTATTTAGGATAGTGCACTTCTCCAGATTCTACATGATGCGCAAACAGGCTACTTCTCACAACCTATGTACATATCTTACAAAGCGGTACATTACATGGCAGCTAGGCGTACTAAGGCAGAGATGTTGACGACCTCCTTTGCCCTGCCGAGGGCGAGGCGTAGCGAGGTTGGGGACTCGACTTCCTCCTCGCTAATGGGCTCCATACGTGTAGTGTTGCGCAGAGTGGACGGAGCGGTTGCCAGGGGCGGAGCTAAACGTACAGGAGTGGGCGCGAAGGGTGGTGCAGTGCGCGCTGGAGTGGGCGTAATGACTTGGTTGAATTCTTCGGTAGAAGGCAGGCGACGAGTAGGCGTATAAGATGCTGAGGACGAGACCAAAGTCAGTGGCGGTGCGATGGGTAGGAGCTCCCTCCTGTTGGCAGCACAGCCATGAACTGAGTCCATGCGGGTAGCTACGAAGTCGTCCACCAGGTTGTCGAAGGCTGCCTCCAGGGCCCGGAGATACTCAATGAGCATCTCAAAAGCCTCGTCTCGTTCTCCTCTGGGGCAGGAGTATACGTAGTGACAGGTGTAAGGCACATGGCACGAAAGATAACGGTAACGACGAGTCTTCATCACGGGGAGGACATCCCTGAGACGAGCTATCGCCTCGCGGGCTGCCATCTGCATAGCATGCCTCTCCGTAGGCATGGCTCTTCCCACAAACCGGAAGCGGCATAACTCACCACGCCCTCCCTTGAACTGCAGCGCGGCCTGGTGCATGGTCAGACTGTCGTTGACTCGGTGCTGGCAGAGTGTGAAGACTGGGCGCACAGATGGCCCCATCGCGACTTGAACGATGAAGGAAAGAAGCTTGACGAACCCATCTGGCACGTTGGCGAAGGTCTGAGACTCACAGCTGTTGTCGGCCATCTACAAAAGTAGGCAAAAATTCTGCATGGTCAGATCATAAATTTATGCTGACTGACAGAAAATGACTACAATTGCAAAAAATATAAATTAGCTCTATCATGCTAATAACCAATTAACGATCGCACCTAGTGGCTTCCTACAGTCAGCCTGGCTCTGGTACCAAGCTTGTCACGACCGGTTTTCCAATAAAAATATTTATTGAGAAACCAATCTTTTGAGTCCAGTATGAGAGAAATCCTCCTCACTGGTAGACAAATTCTAGATACAATAAGCCAGTAGCATAAAATATATTACAGGGTCGAACTACGGTTGCTCAACCAAATTATTACAAGCACGCCAATAATTATACATAATGGCGGACATGACACAGTGGTGTGGAGGCATACTACTGACTCGAGGATAGGGCGGTGGTGGAGAAACACAGCGGGGAGAGAAATACAAGACTCTAAGTCTATCATCTCATCGAGCGTCGAGGTGAGGCTCGATGAATTTATTTGGTAGCGAAAGCGGATATAAATCAGTGACCAAATCCAGGATCGCACGAGACTGACTGGGACTCCTCTAGGTGTCGGACTCACTATCAAACTCTTCATCCATGAGATCACCCTCGTCAGCATCTAGCCAAATCAACAAGCCAGTGAGTACTTTGAAAGTACTCGCAAGACAGTTCGGACGTAAGATATAACAAATGCATGCATGGATGCGTCATGAATAATTCACAAATGTACATTCAAAAATTAGCATAACAAGGTAAGTAAAAGGGAAACGGCGGTAGTCCGCCTGAAATCCCAACAACACTTAAATAACTACCGATCGGGTGTCTGAAGCGACGCGTCGAAAAGGTGAATAAATAAATATAAGGAAATGATGCCACAGTCGGGCGTCTTAGCGACACCACATAAAGGGCTTTAAAAGAAATACCATAGTCGGACGTCGGGGCGACATCACAGAAAGGGCTTTAAAAGAAATGCCACAGTCGGACGTCGGGGCGACATCACAAAAAGGGCTTTAAAAGAAATGCCACAGTCGGACGTCGGGGCGACATCATAGAAAGGACTTTAAAAGAAATGCCACAGTCGGACGTCGGGGCGACATCACAGAAAGGGCTTTAAAAGAAATGCCACAGTCGGACGTCTGGGCGACATCACAGAAAGGGCTTGAAAAGAAAGTAAAATACAACAATGCCACAGTCGGACGTCTGGGCGACATCGCAGAAAGGGCTTTTATTCACAAGTAAATAATACTCATAATAAACATTTAATTCATGAGAATAAATGGGTTAGTCCATCCACAGGAATAATCATTTAACAGGAATTAGCACTCATGGATTCACCGGAGTCTCTGCCATCAAAACTGACATTTGATTAGGATAAGATAATATCGATCTAGGACAGGGAATAGATGATTTGGAGGAATATATGACTCTGCAGAGTTTGTACAAAATTTTTTCCACAGCCAACAGATTTCCGTAGTCACGAAGGACTAGTTCCGTTTACGGTATTTCGGAAGAAAACACAGCTAACCAGTACACACCCATCCTACCTCTCGATGCTAGGAATCACCCTAGACATCGTCCAAGAAAAACTTTTGAGACGGGGAGATCACAATCTCGAATAGCATGGGATCAAATTTATATACGCGCGCTCTAAGGGGTGCCCCCCTCTCGGTCCCAACCGGAAACACCCATGCCCCCTGACCGGATGACTGGCTTTAATCCAGGGCCATGGAACCATCATCACGGCCTCTCCTTTTGGTGTGTACCAGAAAAGCGGTTTGCAACTTACTAAACCATATTCCTTGCGGAAAACATGTGGTAGTACAGGGAAGGAAATGAGAGGAACTGGACCGATACGGTTTGACACTGAAGTCACATAGTCTGGCATAAGACTGGCATGCTACGACACTGTCATCTTACCCATCCTCATGCCAACACATGGCCATTCATACTCACATCCATCCACTTATGGATCATCGAGCTCACTTACCTCAATATTGCATAAAATAACGTTCATCGATATGCTCCTCAACATGTCATGAAACTAACTAAATGCAAAACATGCCAAGACACTCATCATATCAAAAGTTCAAACATGCTTGCCTGGTTCAGAGTAGTCAGAGCCTAGTTCGATGAAGTTCGCGGTTCCGTCACCTCCTTCGGTATCTACGGTATAAAGAAAATATATGTGCTATCGTAAATACCAAGGGGTGCACAAAAAGTATTCCAAATTTTTTTCAAATAAATCTGATAAAAAACTAGACAAAATTTTAAAGAGAACAGAAAAAGAATCAATCAAAAATACTTTTCTGTTTAAAAGTTATAAGGGTTTTTGTCCAGGGACTCATCTGTAATGAAACAGAAGATTTCCAGGGGCTAGCTTATAAAAATAGAAAACGCTCGGCAGAAACTACGCCAGCCCAAAGGGAAAGCGCATTTGGCAGAAGGCGTTTTCAGAAAACGCTTCGTTTAGAAAGGACAGAGAGGCTGACAGCGGGTCCCGCCTGTCAGGTTTGAACTTTCAAAAAGGGGGAAACGAAGCTCGTCGGCGCCCGAGAGCCGCGGTGGTCGCCGGCGGCGATCCACGGCGAGGCAGGGGGATCGGAGGGTACCTCCGTGCTCAGGGCGCCATTCCGCGTCGGTTGGTGGTGGTGGTGGTCGCCGGCGAGTACCACGTCGACGGCGAGCCTGGCTCCGGCGGACGGCGGCTCGGGTGGTCGAGGGACTCGTCGGAGAGGGCTGCAGAGATCAAATTGAGGAGGGGGTTAGGCTCCTGGTAGCTAGAGGGAGTAATTGACGGGGTTAGAGCGCCGGAGATGGCCTCACCGGAGCGAATCGTGGTGGAGGCCGAGGCGGATCGGGGCGGCCGGAGTTGGGGGAGGAGACCTCCTCGAGGTCCTCCTAGTGGCCTGGCGGGGCGTTGGTGAGGAGTGGTGATGATGCGTGCACGAGGGTGAGCTCGGGGGCCCTTTTATAGGCGGCCCGAGGCGGTTTCCGTGAACGGGGGTCTCCGGCGAGTGATTACGGCGGTGATGTGGATGTGCAGTGGGATTAGGGGCTTGGGCATCGTCGTTGAGGTCCACCGGTTCCATTTAGGTGCTAAACGGGCTGGGATTTGGTGCTATGGGTGAGCTCGACGGAACGGGGGTGGCGCGGCCCGTCGGCGGCAGGGAGCACGTTCCGTGCTTGCCGAGCCACGGCGACGGTGCCACGGGCGTGCGCTGGCATGGCAGGGACACGTGGAGAGCCAGGGGGTGTTGGGCGGCGCCGGGTGGCGTAGCGAGAGGGCTCGGGCCCTTGTTGGCCGCCACGGAAGGTGCAGCCACCGCAGAAGCTTCCAACGCCGGCGAGGCTCGTTGCTACCGACGCCACGAATCGGCCAAGCGTGCGTGCGGGGTGCTGGCCAGGGAGAAGAGGTTGCGTGCAACGCGCCAGGGCGCACTGTGGCCGCGTGACCGAGTCTGACGAAGGAAAAAAATAACTGAATCTCTGAACTTTCTGAACTTGCAAAGGAACAGTGCAACTCAGGTGTTCGACAGAATGTTTTTGGCCTCTGGGGATTTTTCCTTGAGCTGATTTTTGGTGGAGTGGCTTCTCATTGCTCCAGTAGGCTGCATGATTTTTGGTGGAATTTTTGGAGGAGTGTAGATATGAATTTCATCAAATTTGGCAAATCTGGTCCAAACTTGAAGAGACTGAATTTTGAAAAATTTGAAAAGAGGAGGAGTGGATCAAGATGGTTCTGGGTTGTGGGTACAAAGGACTATCCAGGAGAGTTGGTTTGAGGTCAAAACTCAAATGCAAAAGGGTACTTGCTTTGAAAATCACTCAGGCTCCAAATAATTTTCAGAATTAATTTGAGAGGAAAAATAATTAGAATAAAATCCAAAACTTGCTTGGATTAGTTGGGACAGAGAACTTAGGTTGATTACAAGGAGGAGGGGAGGTTTTGGAGGGGTTTCACCACATGGGCAAAATACAAAGTCATGGGTGGTTCTCAAGATATGAAAATCCCAAGTTTTTCATAGAGTTTTTTTTAAAAGAAAAAGATTAAACTCCCAAAATAAATTTGAGAGGGAACCAATAGAGAAGAAGTTTCAAAAGATCAAACACCAAAGTTTGAAAAAGATAAAATCCTTGCCAAAGCAAAGGAAGTTTTTTAAGAGGAAGGTTTTCTGAAAAACAAAAAAATTAAATGGCCTCTTTTCAAAAACCACAAAGTTTTTGATAAAAACCAAATTAAAATTTTGGAGTGTCACAGGTATTGAAAGTGCAACTCACTCCAATGGATAGCTCCAAATGATCTACATCAACATTGAGCATCCACATCTTCAACATCTACATGAAGTCATCATCGACAAAACCCAAGGTTAGTTCATCCCTCTTAGGGGGGATCTCACATCTATGGGGAGCTTTACTCTAAGAATTGAGCTAAAGCAACTCTATTGGTGTGAACACAACAATGCTTTATGTAAAAGTGGTAACCCCACTTGTGCTTAAACGATGAGTATGACCTATGATCAAATGTTCTCATTTGACTCCTAAGTCAATATACTCATATATAGATGACCTAGTCATCACAAATTGTTTGATAGATGCTAGAATTGGTTGTGCATGCTTTGCCACATATTTCAATTGCCATTTTATTGTGTGAGCATGTTGATTGCATATTTCACTCATTCAAGGACATCCACTTGTTGTTTTGATTGATTGTTTTTCTTTTCTTTTGCCAAGTGGATGGACAAGAATGCCTAAGAACCCTCTCTAGCTATCTATGCTTTTCTCGTCTCAAACTCTATTCATGCTACATCACAAAATTTGATCAAGTCAGGTTCGAACCACTCTATGTGAGGAGCACTCGGAGTCCCCGATTCGTCATAGACTTAAACTTCCAAAACTTCTTTGTGCTTTTTGGTCTGACCGATTCCTCCATTTCGGTCATACCGAGATCACTAAGTCGATCTAGGTTTTCAATCTCGGTGCAACCGATTTGAACCTTTCGGTCACACCGAGTTTCAGTAACTGCTTGCAGTTATGAATCTCGATGCCACCGAGTTGTTCCACTCGGTCACACCGACAGGGTCGGGCTATATATACTCACGGGCAAAATTTTGGAAATTTCTCCGAAACCCCTTCGCCGGGCATAGCTCGCTCTGCCTCCAGGGTCTCCGGATCGTCCTCCTCGTCGCCAGCCGACTCCCACCGCTGGTCTCCGCCGCTGTCAACGGAAATCATCCCCGCCGTTGCCGCCGTAGCGAGTTCATCGCCGAACTAGGGTATGAACTCGATCACTGTGCTATCCCTATCTGATTCCTAGCACATTGTGTTCACTATGATTCTTACCACGATTGAAACGCTTCTATCCAGTCAAAACACTTCGTAGATTAGAGTTGAATTGAAAATTTAGGGTTAGGTTTCCGCCGAAACCATCTCGGACCATCCGAGTTGTGGAACTCGGTACCACCGATTCGGCTCAGGCCATTGCACATGTAATTTTCGGTCTGACCGAGAATTGCAAATCGGTGTGACCGAGTTCAGGACATTGTGAAACCCTAGCAGTCTCGGTGCCACCGAACTGTGACTCGGTCTGACCGAGTTCACTAGTTTAGGTTCCAACAGCTGCTTCGGTATCACCGAGTTTACAAATCGGTTGATCCCAAATGCTTTCTGTGGAAAACTAAAACTAAGTTTTTGACTCATTCTTTTGCAAAAACCTCTGCATTTTGTGATGCTCATCCACTCTATCTCATCTATATCTATTCAGAGGGTCTGCTGTCAGTGTTTGCAATATGTCTGATCAGAGTGACATCCAGAACAGGTCAGAGGAGCAGGTTCACCTGAGTGAGGGCACTAGTCCCTCTAGCCGTTCAGATGATGGTAGCAGGAGCACTCCCAGCAACTTGCCCAAAGCTGCCACGAGAACAAGGAAGAAGAAAACTTCAAAGTCTGAGGATGAAGACTATGTGGAAGTTGAGGATGAGGCCACTTCCAAGAAGAAAGTGGTTAAGAAGGAATATAGCACTGCTACTGCCACCAAGCCAGGCATGAAGCAAAAGGTTCCTGCAAAGAGAATTCCAATGTCTAAGGCCAGAGCATCTACTCAAATCCCTTTGGGATCTGAACCCAAAGAGGCTGCTGCAGAAGGGAAGAAGAGGAAGGAGAGGATCAAAAATACCACTGCTAGAGTGCTTGGGAGATCCTCAATCATGAGAGATTCTGAAGAGGAAGAGGAAGAAGAGGTTGCTGCACCAGCACCCAAGGCACAGAAGCTTATGGGTGATACTATCAGGACAGGGGCTGCTTCATCAAAGCCCAAAGAAGCACCCAAAGCAGCCTCCAAGCCCAAGAGTGCACCTAAGAGGAATACCAGGAGTATACTAGCTGCTGAGAAGAACAAGGCCCCAGTGACTGAAGTTGCTGATGATGAAGATGATGAAGGACAAGTCCTAAGGAAGCTCAAACCCAAGATTCCAGACCACAATGATGCTCATCCTGTGGCTGGGAACATGAAGATCAGGAGAGACTCAGGACTAAGGAAATGGAGAGAGATAGACCCATATGCTACAAGAAGAAGAACTGCTGTTGATTACAGGTTCCACACAAAGGAACAACAAGATTTCTATGAGATAGTGCTGCTGGACAAGAAGCCTATAGTGTGTGAAATGAGGTGGGTCGACTGGAAGTATATCAAGGAAAATGAGGAACACTATCCTGGTGTGTTTGACAGCTTCAGTGCTTGTGGAGTTGCAGACTTTGTTGGGCAGAAGCTCACAAAGTGGAATGAGGAGCTCATAATGCAATTCTACTCCACAGCACACTTCTATCCAGATGGCAGGATAGTATGGATGTCTGAAGGTACAAGGTACCACTCAACTATTGAGGAATGTGCAAATCTGATCAATGCTCCTAAGGAAGAAGAAGATGACTTGGATGTCTATGCCAAAAAGAAGATGGATCACAACTCTATGGCAAACATGTACAAGGAGATTCCTAAAGATGATCTTGAGACTCGCCAGTTTGGGTTAGTAAAACACTTGCTGTCAGGGCTGCCTACAATCAATTGGATCCTTAGGCACACTCTCTTGCCCAAGTCTGGTGAACACAGAATGATCAGAGGCCATGCAATTAACTTGCTACATATATTTGATGTGCCACAGAAGTTCAAGGTCATGAGCCTTATAGTTGAGACTATCAAGAGGACTGCAGCAGACCAGAAAAGAAGTTGTGGATATGCCCCACAAATCCAGGAGTTGATAAACTCAAAGATGGGCACATGCACATACCTGTTGGATAAGGAACACTTGCCTATCTACCTAGACTTCGAGGACAATCAAGTTGTGATGAATGAGAATGAACCATCATCAGTACAAGCTCAAGAGAAGAAGGAGAAAGCAAAGAAAGAGAAGGTTGCCAAGACGCCAACTCAAGAGGAGGCATCTGAGTACTTTTTGAAAAGCAGGCAGGACCAGCTTGGTTATTTGATAGCATCAACTCTGAGGATTGAGAAGGGGTTGGCCACCCTGACTCAAAACCAGGAGAGCTTGGAAAGAATCGTGGAGCAAAAATTCTATGATTTAGATGTCAAAGTAACTAAGATTCAGTCAGTTGTGGAGCAGCTACAAGATGATATGCAGGAGAGGAAGGGCAGAACAACCACTGATGCATTTGCCAGAGTGCCTCGAGCTCAGAGATCAACTGCAGTGCCAGTAACAGACACCCGAGCCACTTCATCTGCACCAGCTACAGCTTCAGTGCCACCAGCTCCAGCACCTACCCCAGCAGCTCCATCTACTTCGACTGAAGCCTTTGTTCTTGGAGTTCTCCGGAGACCACCACCTGAAGACCAAGCCTAATATACGTTTTAGTGCTATGAATTTTCTATGAACTTTTTGGTAACTTATTGCCAAAGGGGGAGAAAAATGTATAGATCATAGGCTTCGAGAGAGAGAGAGAGAGAGTTTGCTTTTGTTCTCTCTTATCTTCTTGGTTGAACTTTGTTTGTCTTTTGATTGCTTGAGATACTATGCTATTATCTGTGAGACATTGATGATCATGTGGTTGATCATAAGCTACACTTATGCTTGTTAGATGATATTATCTTACTTATCCTTATATGATCACTCACTTTGCTTGGTGATGAGTGCATGTATTCAATCTTTATTATTTTGAGCGCTCCACCAAGATGTATGTGACATGGAAGAGTAACCCATGATCCTAACTCATTGTGCATTTGCAGTCCAAAGCAAATCTTAAGATATGCACAAATTTAGGGGGAGCTCTTGCTTTTCACATACTTCTCAAAGCGACAATATCTTTCACTCATATTATCATTTGTCGAAGCTTTGAACTATATGTTGTCATCAATTACCAAAAAGGGGGAGATTGAAAGTGCAACTATCCCTGGGTGGTTTTGGTAATTCCTAACAACATATAGCTCATTGAGCTAACATTATTCCAAGATTAATCTTTCAGGAAAAGCTCAATGAATGGCATGACATGGATGAGGAAAGTGGATCCCTCAAAATTCTAAGGACAAAAAGTTTGGCTCAAGCTTGAAGCTCAAGACTCTACATTTTATATTTTAGTGATCCAAGATCACATTGAGTCTATAGGAAAAGCCAATACTATCAAGGAGGGATGAGGTGTTGCTTAATGGCTTGCTTGCTCAAAATGCTTAGTGATATGCTCCAAAACCCTCAACTACCTTCCCACATCCACATATGACCTAAACCAAAAGTCAAACTCGGCCCCACCGATTCTTTCTATCCGGCGCCACCGAGTTTCAAATGTCATAGCCACTGCCACAAACCCTAGGCAAATCGGTCTCACCGATAGGGATCTCGATCTCACTGAGATGGGATTGTAATCTCTCTGTTTCCCTTCGTAATGTTTTGGTCTTACCGAGATGAGCGATCGGTCCCACCGAGATTGCAATGTAAACTCTCTGTTTCCCTTTTGTAACATTTTGGTCTCACCGAGATGAGCGAATCGGTCCCATCGAGTTTACCTGACCAACTCTCTGGTTATCTTATTACCAAAATCGGTCCCACCGAGTTTGTGTAATCGGTCACACCGAGATTACGTTATGCCCTAACCCTAACCATATCGGTCCTACCGAGTTGCATCTCAGTCCCACCGAAAATCCTAACGGTCACTAGGTTTGCTGAATCGGTCCGACCGAGTTTAACCATTCGGTCCCACTGAGTTTGGCAAATTGTGTGTAACAATTAGATTTTGTGTGGAGGCTATATATACCCCTCCACCCACTCTTCATTCATGGAGAGAGCCATCAGAACATACCTACACTTCCAATACACATTTTCTGTGAGAGAACCACCTACACTTGTGTTGAGGTCAAGATATTCCATTCCAACCATATGAATCTTGATCTCTAGCCTTCCCCAAGTTGCTTTCCACTCAAATCTTCTTTCCACCAAATCCAAATCCTGTGAGAGAGAGTTGAGTGTTGGGGAGACTATCATTTGAGGCACAAGAGCAAGGAGTTCATCATCAACACCATTTGTTACTTCTTGGAGAATGGTGTCTCCTAGATTGGCTAGGTGTCACTTGGGAGCCTCTGACAAGATTGTGGAGTTGAACCAAGGAGTTTGTAAGGGCAAGGAGATTGCCTACTTCGTGAAGATCTACCACTAGTGAGGCAAGTCCTTCGTGGGCGACGGCCGTGATGGAATAGACAAGGTTGCTTCTTCGTGGACCCTTCGTGGGTGGAGCCCTTCGTGGACTCGTGCAACTGTTACCCTCCGTGGGTTGAAGTCTCCATCAACGTGGATGTATGATAGCACCACCTATCGGAACCATGAAAAAAACATCTGTGTATCCAATTGCATTTGAGTCCTCCAAACCCTTCCCTTTACATTCTTGCAAGTTGCATGCTTTACTTTCCGCTGCTGATATACTCTTTTGCATGCTTGCTTGAATTGTGCGGAGATTGCTTGACTTGTGCTAAGATAGCTAAAATCTGCCAAGAACTAAAATTGGGGAAAGGCTAGATTTTTATTTGGTCAAGTAGTCTAATCACCCCCTCTAGACATACTTTTGATCCTACAACATTGCACTGTGGTTGATTGTGGTTTCCTTTGCTTGTGTTCTTGCCTTGGCTAGAGCCGGGAGACGAGTTCGTGTATGAGGAACCCGTTGAGTATGCTTAGGAGGATCAAGCTTACGTCAACTCGGAGAACTTTGTAGGCAAGATGACCATACCCTCGAAATCACTTCTATCTTTGCTTGCTAGTTGCTCGCTCTTTTGCTATGCCGCGATACCTACCACTTGCTATATCATGCCTCCCATATTGTCATGCCAAGCCTCTAACCCACCTTTCCTAGCATACCATTGTTTGGCTATGTTACCGCTTTGCTCAGCCCCTCTTATAGCGTTGCTTGTTGCAGGTGAAGATGGAGTTTGTTCCTTGTTGGAACATGGATATTTGTTGGGATATCACAATATCTCTTAATTAATTAATGCATCTATATACTTGGTAAAGGGTGGAAGGCTCGGCCTTATGCCTGGTGTTTTGTTCCACTCTTGCCGCCCTAGTTTCCGTCATACCGGTGTTATGTTCCTTGATTTTGCGTTCCTTACGCGGTTGGGTTATAATGGGAACCCCTTGACATTTTGCCTTGAATAAAACTCCTCCAGCAAGGCCCAACCTTGGTTTTACATTTGCACTAACAACCTAGCCTTTTTCCCTTGGGTTTCCAGAGCCCGAGGGTCATCTTTATTTTAACCCCCCCGGGCCAGTGCTTCTCTAAGTGTTGGTCTGAACTAGAGCCCCTTGCAGCGCCACCTCGGGGAAACTTGAGGGTTGGTTTTAGTTGTACAGATTGCTCATCCGGTGTGCCCTGAGAACGAGATCTGTGCAGCTCCTATCAGGATTTGTCGGCACATTCGGGCGGTCTTGCTGGTCTTGTTTTACCATTGTCAAAATGTCTTGTAACCGGGATTCTGAGTCTGATCGGGTCTTCCTGGGAGAAGGAATACCCTTCATTGACCGTGAGAGCTTGTGATGGGCAACACCCCTACAAGGATTTGAACTTTCGAAAGCCTTGCCCGCGGTTATGGGCAGATGGGAATTTGTTAATGTCCGGTTGTAGAGAACTTGACACTTAACTTATTTAAAATGCATCAACTGCATGTGTAGCCTTGATGGTCTCTTTCCGGCGGAGTCCGGAAAGTGAACACGGTCTCGTGTTATGCTTGAACGTAAGTAGTTTCAGGATCACTTCTTGATCACTTCTAGTTCATGATCGTGCTTTGCTTCTCTTCTCGCTCTCATTTGCGTAAGTTAGCCACCATATATGTTAGTTCTTGCTGCAGCTCCACCTCACTTCCCCCTTTCCCTACACATAAGCTTAAATAGTCTTGATCGCGAGGGGTGTGAGATTGCTGAGTCCCCGTGACTCACAGATTACTTCAAACAGTTGCAGGTGCCGATGATTACCGTGCAGGTGACGCAACCGAGCTCAAGGAGGAGCTCGATGAAGATTGTGTTCATTGTGTTTTTTTGTTTCTAGTTGATCAGTAGTGGAGCCCAGTCGGGGCGATCAGGGATCATTTTCATTAGGGGTGGTCTTTCTTTATTTTGGTTCTGTAGTCGGACCTTGATTGTATTCTGGTTGATGTAATGCTATATTTATGTATTGTGTGAAGTGGCGATTGTAAGGCAACTCTTTATCCCTTTCTTATTCAGTACATGGGATGTTTAAAGATTACCCCTCTTGTGACATGCCTACAATGCGGTTATGCCTCTAAGTCGTGCTCCGACACGTGGGAGATATAGCCGCATTGTGGGTGTTACACCCCTACACCATAAATTGGTGGCTGCTCAGAGTTAGTGCATGGCTTTTGTTGTTTGAGAGCAACCCAGCTCTGAAGCATTTGAGAGAGAGATCCTTGCGAGGACAAAGCACTATACACCCAGAGCCAAAGAGTGTTAGGCATCACTGAAGTCTTTCTGTCCACATGATCTGAAGACTTGTTACACTTGAGGACTGTGAATCCTCCAGCCAGTTAGGCGTTGCCTTCTGAGCATCCAAGAGTGATTGTGGATTGCTGGTGAACGAAGTCTGTGAAGATTTGGAAGTCTACCTTGAAGACTTACCAGAGTGATTGGGCGTGGATTGTGTATCCTTAGCTCAAGGGGAACAAGGTGAAGACGCGGTCTTCTGAGTTAAATCTCAGCCTCCCTAACCAGACGTACAGTTGTCACAGCAATTGGAACTAGTCTACCAAATCCTTGTCTTCACCAAGCTACTGGTTCTATCCTTCATTTCCCTTTACTTTACCGTTTGTCTTCGTGAAGTCATTGCCTTCCTGTATGATCCGATTGACTTCGCTAAGTGAAGATTGTTTACTATTTGGTTTCATACTGTCTTCCACCCTGATCCATACTACCTAGCTGATGATAGTCTTCGTGCTTTCACTTCATTGCTTACTTGACTATGGCTTGCCTAGAGTAGTCTACCTTCCACTGCATATCAATAGGATTATTTATACTGTTTGTCTTCAAAGCCCCCGTGTTTTGAAGACTTTCATAAAAATCGCCTATTCACCCCCCTCTAGTCGATAACTAGCACTTTCACCTCAACACAGTTGCTGAAAGACTTCGGCTGATTTCCAAGGAACTAGTTGAGGGTAGCAAACTGAGGCTGATTGTTGAATTGCCCTTGACCTTGATTTCCTTGGTTGCCTTGGCCTTGGTTGCGCTCTTGCAATAGTTCAAAAGTATCTGGGTGTTGGCGTTGGTGGCTGCCATGATAGCTTGCCATGCCCCCGGAGGCGGAGGTGGAGGTGGAGAGTTCGTCTGACTCCCTTCATTGTGTTCCGGATTCAGACCCGTTGGAGGATCCATCCTGAAGAGGGTGACATCCATTAGAATTATGATAGACAGATGGACAACCTGAATCAACGGATAGAAATTGCAACATATAGTCTTCATAATAAACATTCGAACAAGGATGAACGAATGAATTCCAACGTTAACATCACACATCCATTAAGTTAATAAGCCACTTAGATAAAGGTTGATGAATGAAACAACAAGGTACGATTAGGAACAAATAAGTGGTAAGGATTACCTAATCACAAACCAAATATCTGCGGGAAGAATAACTAGAGCTACTTGAATTCCCACCTATAAACTCCTGAAACTTTCTAGTTATGCAATCTAGTGTTGGGAATACAGGGAGGCACAATATATATCACACAACTAACAAGGCCTACGCTCCAACTGTATCCATCCGTCAACACATAACCAAGAAACCTTCGAAAATTGTGTACCTCAACCTTCGAAAAGCATCCATTATACGAGGTATGGGAATACTCCCAAACTCCCACCCCGGTACTGGGTGGTGTCGAGGTTATCTCACCAACAAATGCATAAAAGAGATTTTCGATGTTGGCGAACTCAGGTATTCCAGAACTGCAATGATAAAATTGTGACGACAACACCTCGGAGCTCAACTCCCCAGGACACTGCCACAACCCCTAAATGTCAGGAGGCAGCAAGAACAATGTTCTTGTCACAAGAATATCGGAACGATTCCAAGATACCCGCGTGATCCTAATTTTTTCGTGAATTTGAGGAGAGGAAAGTCAAAACATCTATGTCAGGAGGCCTCACCAGAGCAGCGAAGGGACTGAGGAGTAAAAAGAATCCTACTCTCCGGTAATATAACCCTAAGACTCAAAATATTTTCGTTCTAGACAAAACAACATCAACGATTCGATCAAGCAGGGGGCTCCTAAGTCAGGGATGGCTCTGATTACCAACTTGTAACACCCACGATGCAGCTATAGCTCCCACGTGTCGAGGCACGACTTAGAGACATAACCACATAGTGGTTTAGTCATAAGAAGGGTCATCTTCACAACATCCCATGTAATGAACAAGAAAGGGATAAATAGAGTTGGCTTACAATCGCCACGTCACACAATATTCGAATAAGTCAGACATCATCAAAATACACTCATAGTCCAACTACGGACAATCAACTGAAAAGAAGATAACCCAACTGCTAGATCCCCGATCGTCCCAACTGGGATCCACTATTGATCATCAGGAAAAGACACATAGTAACGACCAAGGTCCTCATCAAACTCCCACTTGAGTTCGGTAGCATCGCCAGCACTGGTATCATCGGCACCTGCAACTGTTTTGGAAGTATCTGTGAGTCACGAGGACTCAGCAATCTCACACCCACGAGATCAAGAGTATTTAAGTTTATGGGTAGGATAAGGTAATGCAGTGGAGTTGCAGCAAGTGCTAAGCAAATATGGTGGCTAACATACGCAAATAAGAGTAAGACGAGAAGCTACGGAGTGGTCGTGAAGCTAGATGTGATCAAGAAGTGATCCTGAAACTACTAACATTCAAACATAACCCAAAATCGTGTTCACTTCCCGGACTCCGCCGAAAAGAGACCATCACGGCTACACACACGATTGATTCATTTTAATTAAGTCAAGTGTCAAGTTCTCTACAATCGGATATTAACAAATTCCCATCTGCCACATAACCACAGGCACGGCTCTTGAAAGTTTATACCCTACAGGGGTGTCCTAACTTAGCCCATCACAAGCTCTCACGATCAATGAAGGATATTCCTTCTCCCGGAAAGACCCGATCAGTCTCAGAATCTCGGTTACAAGACATTTCAACAATGGTAAAACAAGACTAGCAAGACTACCCGATGTGCCAACAAATCCCGATAGGAGTCACACGTATCTCGTTCTCAGGGCACCCCGGATGAGCACTCCGTACAACCTGCAAGGCACCTGCAACATAGCCAAACAACGGCTTGCTAGGAAGGTGGGTTAGAGACTTTACATGGCAATATGGGAGGCATGGTAAACAAGTGGTAGGTAGCATGACATAGCGATAGAATGAACAACTAGCAATCAAAGATAGAAGTGATATCGAGGGTCATGATCATCTTGCCTGCAAAGTTCTCTGAGTTGTCGATAGGTTGCTCCTCATTAGCGTACTCAACAGGATCCTCGTTCACGAACTCATCTCCCGGCTCTACCCAAATCAAGAACACAAGCAACGGAACAACAATCAATCACGGTGCAATGCACAAGCAACATGATGCAAGACATGGCATGGAATGCAAGGTATGATGTGCAATGCTTATGGGTACTCCATAAGGGAAAAGGATGAACAAGGCATCAACTTGGAAAAACAAGTATGCCACTGGAAAGATGAGGTGATTTCGGTCAAAATTGATATAAGGATCACTGGAAATGGATGCACGGTTTGCAAATGACAAGCAATACAAGAATGATGCAAATATGTGATTAACAGCATCATAGCACTTAGAATGCAACAAGAAACTATGCTACAACACTCCAACATGGCAACAAAGCACATGCCCATAAAGTACACATGAAGCTCTACAAATCAAGAACACTGAGCTCCTGCTAGAAATCACTAGATCAGGCTCAAAATAGCGTGGCAATAATGCAAATGATATCAGCTTCACAGACTTAGAGAAAATACTAAACATGTCAAAACAACATCAGGAAGCAATGTTTAGATCTTGCTAACAACATTCTACAGGAACGTATAATGGCAAACAAAGGCATGGCATTCTAGTTCTAAAGGCATATAACAAAACTCCCTTACTGAACTTTGGCCAAAGATGCATCGAAAATGATGGGGCACCCATGCAAACATGGCAAGTTATATTATCAGTTACAGACTTAGAAGAAAAACATGACATGGCAAGAACAGATTCATGATAGCAACTTAGCAAGCTCATGCCACTCACCACAAAGCAGTTCATGGCATAACAAGGTAACCAACATGAAGTAGACATATTCAAGAAGCTAAGCATGGCAAGAGCAAGTTAATAGGGTACATGCATCACTAGCAACACCCATGGCAAAGTTGAATCTCATGTTAATAATCTGCCAGGAACAATATTGAGCAAAAGTAGAGCAAGTAAATGACATGCTAGAGTACTCCATAATTACAACCAGAGGCATGATGGATAAAGAAATACCACATCTACAAAACACGCTTAGTGAACTAACTCAAAATGTGCATGGATCTCATGGTAGCAACATGGCAACATAGCATCAAAATATAATAGGAGTAGGACTTAGCAAAATCACTAAGTGTCTCGAGATGATGAACAAGGCATAAAATGTTGCAGATTCAGGACTTAGAGAAAAACAGAGGTCAACCTTTTCCAGATCCAGGGTTTGCACGGATGTCGAGGATCACTGGAAGAACTCGCCGGAACAGTGGAGGAAAGGGCGACCGACGATGGAGGAGCTTGCCGGAGCTCGGTCTCGGCCGGATCCGGGCGGCGCTGGCGAAAAGGGGTGGCGGCAGCGGGCGTCTCCGGGCGCGCGGTGGCGCGGCCGGCGGCGGCACGCGATGGGCTTTGGGGGCCGCAGCCGGGCCGAGCAGGCCGGCGCGATGGACGGCGGCGGGAGGCCACGTGTCAGGCACTGGTTGGCCCGGGGCGGCGGCGCGATTTCGTCCGGTCCGGGTCAGACATGTCCGGCAGCGCGGAGGGGCGATTTCTAGGGTTTGTACCGCGGATTTGGAGGGGGAGACACCTATTTATAGGTAGGGGAACTAGGAGAGTCCAAATGAGGTGTGGTTTTTGCCCACACGATCGTGATCCTACGACGGAGAGCATCGAGGGTTTTTAGATGGGTTAGTGAGCTGTTTTGGAGGGGTGTTAGGTTGCAACAAGAGAGGGGCTTTTACGGTTACCCAGTTAACCGTTGGGGCATCAAACCACCTCCAAATGGAGCGAAATTTGACAGGCGGTCTACCGGTGATGTACCTAGGCCACTCGACAAATCTCGACCCATTCTGAGAACGTTTTTCTCCCACTCACGAAACAAGATTAGAGAGGTGCAATGGGTGCATGTGGGAGTGTCAGATTGTGAAACGGACAACGGGTAAAATGACCGGGTGCATGAGACAAACACGAATGCAAATTAGATGCACATGATGACATGAGATGAAATGCATGATGTGAACAAAATGCAAAACAAAGACAAAACCCAACCACAAAGGGAAATACCATATCACATAGCCGAAAATGGCAAGAGTCAGAGTTACAAATATGGAAAGTTACATCCAGGGTGTTACACTCTTGTTTTGGACTCTAATTTGCATGATTAGAATGAAACTAAGCCTGGACTGACGTTGTTTTTTGCAGAACTAACATGATGTTGTTTTTGTGCAGAAATAAAAGTTCTCGGAATGGAACAAAACTTTGCGGGGATTTTTTATACAATAAATAAGAATTTCTGGAGCCAAGATACATCGAAGGGGGGCACCTGGGTGGGCACAACCCACCAGGGCGCCCCCTCCTGGCACGCCCAGGTGGGTTGTCCCCACCTGGTGGCCCTGCAGACCTTGAAACCGATGCTATAAAATCCTATTTTTCCAGAAAAAATTAGGGAGAAAGAATTATCGCGATCCACGAGACGAAGCCACCGTCACCTCTTGTTCTTCATCGGGAGGCCAGATCTGGAATCTGTTTGGGGCTCCGGAGAGGGGGATCTTCGTTCTTCGTCATCACCAACCCTTCTCCATCGTCAATTCCATGATGCTACCCACCGAGAGTGAGTAATTCCTTCGTAGGCTCGCTGGTCGGTGACGAGTTGGATGAGATTCATCATGTAATCGAGTTAGTTTTGCTAGGGCATGATCCCTGGTAGCCACTATGTTCTAAGATTGATGTTGCTATGACTTTGTCATGCTTAATGCTTGTCACTTTGGGCCCAGGTGCCATGATTTCAGATCTGAACCGTTTATGTTATCACCATTATATCCATGTTATAGATCCGATCTTGCAAGTTATAGTCACCTACTACGTGTTATGATCCGGCAACCCTAGAGTGACAATAGTCGGGACCACTCCCGGTGATGACCATAGTTTGAGGAGTTCATGTATTCACCATGTGTTAATGCTTTGTTCTGGTTCTTTATTAAAAGGAGGCCTTAATATCCCTTAGTTTCCATAGGACCCCGCTGCCATGGGAGGGTAGGACAAAAGATGCCATGCAAGTTCTTTCCATTAGCATGTATGACTATTTACGGAATACATGCCTACATTATATTGATGAACTAGAGCTAGTGCCGTATCGCCCTAGGTTATAACTGTCTCATGATGAATATCATCCAACAAGTCACTGAATCAATGCCTACAAATTTATCTTATATTGTTCTTGCTAAGTTACTACTGCTATTGTCACTATTGCACTTGCTACAAAACTACTACTATCACTGTTACCATTACTGTTACTGATGTCACCACTATCAAAACTATCATATTACTTTGCTACTAATCATGTTGCTGCAGATAATTAATCTCCGGGTGTGGTTGAATTGACAGCTCAGCTGCTAATACCTTCAAATATTCTTTGGCTCCCCTTGTGTCGAATCTACAAATTTGGGTTGAATACTCTACCCTCGAAAACTGTTGTGATCCCCTATACTTGTGGGTTATCAAGACCTTTTTCTTGCGCCGTTGTTGGGGAGCATAGCTATATTTGTTGAGTCACTTGGGATTATTATCAATTTATCACTATGAAGAATCTGAAGGATGCTAAGACTAAGATTTATCCCTCTAAGACGAGGGGAGGTAAGGAACTGCCATCCAGTTCTGCTTTAGATTCACCTTCTGTTATAAGTAAACTTGCAACACCACCACATGTTATCAATTCTGATATGTCGTAAGTTATTGATGATGCTACTTCTTCTATGGATAATGCTTATGATGATGCTAGTACCTTGCTTGATGATGATGGTGTGCCACTTGGTGACTTTCTTGATGAGAAAATTGCTAGAGTAATACAACATGATGTTGTTGAATCGGATGATGAGCTTGAAACTGGAACTCCTGAAACACCTTCTAGAACTAGCCTTCCTAGATATGAATTTCCTAAGATACCGGAAGGTTGTGTTATGAATGAGGAGACAACTAGAGATATTCTTGCTTATAGGGATAGAGAGGATCTAGAGAAATTATTATGCAAGTATAAGGAAAAATCTCTGAATGCTAGAATGAAATATGATCCTCAATTTGCTACTTCACCAATCTTTATTGATGATAAGGATTATGAATTCTCTGTCAGCCCAGAGTTAATTACTATGGTTGAATCTGATCCTTTCCATGGTTATGAAAATTAAACTGTTGTGGCACATCTTACTAAGTTGAATGACATAGACACCCTTTTTACTCATGATGAGAAGACTCGGTATTACTTTATTCTCAAATTATTTCCTTTCTCATTAAAGGGTGATGCTAAAGCTTGGTACAATACTCTTGCTCCTGGTTGTGTGCGTAGTCCCCAGGATATGATTTATTACTTCTCTAAAAAATATTTTCCTGCTCATAAGAAACAAGCTGCTTTGTAGGAAACATTTAACTTTGTGAAAATTAAAGAAAGAGTGTCCCACAAGCTTGGGGGAGGCTTTTCCACTTACTTAATGCTTTGCCTGATCATCCTCTTAAGAAAAATGAAATACTTGATATCTTCTATAATGGACTAACTGATGCTTCTAGGGATTTCCTTGATAGTTGTGCTGGTTGTGTTTTCAGGGAACAAACTGTTGGGCAAGCTTAAGAATTATTGAATAATATATTAAAAAATTATGATGATTGGACTCTTCATGAACAATCGGTTAAATCCACTCCGAAGAAGAGGGGAGATTATATCTCAGTCCAGAAGATATGCAAGAGGCAAAGAAATCTATGAAGGAAAAAGGTATTAAAGGTGAGGATGTTAAAATTTTACCTCCTATTGAAGAAATACATGGGCTTAATACACCACCACCAACTACGGAGGTAGAGGTAAATTCACTAATGAAGTTCAATGACAACCCTCACAATATGCACCCTATCCAATGCCTTTATGAGTTTCATAATTACATTAGAAAACAAGATCACTTCAATGCAAATGTTATGAAACGATTGAAATATAATTCTGATATGATTGCTCGCTTGAGTGACTTGTTATTTAGAATCTCAAATGATGTTAGAGGTGTTGGAAAACATGCTTGTATGGTTCAAACCCAGTTAGAACAAGTTGCTAAATCACAAAGAGAATTGCTAGATGAAATGAATAATAATATACATGACTTTGCTGTTAGAGTTGCAACTAGAGGAGGTAAAATGACTCAGGAACCACTTTATCCTGAGGGACACCCAAAAAGAATTGAGCAAGATTCACAAAGAGTTAACACAGATGCACCTTGTCCTTCTAGAAAGAAAAGGAAGAACAAAAATGATAGGACATTGCATGCTTCTAGTGAACCTGAAATAGAGAAACCTCCTGATAATGATAATGAAACTTCTATCTCTGATGCTGAAACTCAGATTGGTAATGAACAATCACCTTTTGACAATGAAAAAGATAATGATGAGGTTCATGTAAATACTCAACCAAATAGTAAAAAAGAACTAAACAATGATGTTGAGATAGAACCACCAGTTGATCTTGATAACCCACAACCTAAGAATAAGAGGTATGATAAAAGTGACTTTGTGGCTAGAAAACACGGTAAAGAAAGAGAACCGTGGGTTCAAAAACCTATGCCCTTTCCACCTAAGTCAACTAAAAAGAAAGATGATGAAGAATTTGAACGCTTTGCTGAAATGCTGAGGCCAGTCTTTTTGCGTACTCGCATGACTGATATCTTGAAAATGCCTCCTTATGCAAAGTACATGAAAGACATCATCACCAATAAAAGAAAAATACCGGAAGCTGAAATCTCCACTATGCTTGCTAATTATACTTTTAAAGATGGAGTACCTAAAAAACTTGGAGATCCGGGAATACCAACTATACCTTGCTCTATCGAAAAGAATTATGTGAAAACTGCCTTGTGTGATTTAGGAGCTGGTGTTAGTGTTATGCCTTTCTCTTTATATAAAAGACTTGATTTGAATAAACTCACACCTACTGAAATATCTTTGCAAATGGCTGATAAATCAACTGCCATACCTATCGGTATTTGTGGGGATGTGCCCGTTGTTGTTGCTAATGTTACTATTTTGACTGACTTTGTTATACTTGAGATGCCCGAGGACGATAACATGTCGATTATCCTTGGTAGACCCTTGTTGAATACTGCAAGGGCTGTTATTGATTGCAATAAAATCAAGGTCACTTTTCACATCAATGGTAATGAGCATACAGTGCACTTTCCGAAGAAACAATTTCAAGTGAATGGTATTAATGTTATTGAAAATCTCCAACAATCACTATTGGAAGTTTTCAAATACCTCTACCTACTGTCAAAAGGAAATATGAAATGTTTATTGTTGGGGACATTCATATCACCATTGAGGTAACTTAGTGATTTACGAAAGTTCTTCGGTTTCATGCTAATCGAAAGTAGTTGTTAATAAGACTTGATCAACCTTATTAATGGATCATTTTTAGAGGTATGAAGTTGATGAATTTAGTAAGCACTGCCTTGTGTCCCTACTTTTTTTCTATTTTTATTAGTTAAATAAAATAAAATGCCATGTTTTGTCTGTTTTCTGAATTTCCTGTTCAATAAAAAATGACCCGAAAATAAATGTTCTCAGAATACTCTGAAAATTTAATACAATTTTTTTATGAATATTTAAGAATTTCTGGTGCAAATAATATCAGAGGGAGGTTGTTGGGGATATTACTATCAGTATGACCCGCCCAGGAGGGGCCGGGTCAACCCCAATGGCGGGTTACATAAGAAGCTCAGTGAACATTCAAGATGATAGTTTATTAAACCTTATATAAGGCTCAAAGGCCTGGGGGCGGTTTAAGGCCCGATATTGTAAACCGACGCATGTAAGGAAAGACTTGTCAAGAAAGTCATGTAAAGGAAGTCACCGAGCCAGACACGATTATGAGCCGGCCGGGACCCTGTAGGCCACCAGGTGTCAACCCATGTATATAAGGGGACGACCCGGTGGCGGTTTAGGGCAAGAAACAACAAGTCGATAACCAAGCCGGTGAGTTGAGCCTCTTGGTGATCGAAACCCCAGAAATACCCATCCCAACTAGACGTAGGCTTTTACCTTCATCGTAAGGGGCCGAACTAGTATAAAACCCTCTCGTGTCCTTTGTGCTGATTAACCCCTTTAAGCTTCCTAGTGCGATGGCCCTACGACTAAGTCCTTGCTCTAGGACATCTGCCGTGACAATTCCACGACAGTTGGCGCCCACCGTGGGGCCAGTGCACGGTGGATTGGAGTTCTTGAAGGGCAACTTCGAAGTGCTCAAGGGATACGCTGTGGGCCAGATGACAAAGAGTCGTCGCGGCAAGTTCTACATCGACGATGAAGGCTGGGGCCCCGAGGCCGGCTCAATTGAGTACGGATACTGGGTCCCCTTCGGCGAAATTCACGTCTTCATAGGCCAGATCGGCGAGTCAGGTCCTAAGCTGGACGTCCACATCAACCTCATCGAAACGGCTCGGCGGGCGAGGAACGCCCGTGTTCAATCTGCCGTGAAGCATGCCTTTGTAGGCTGTGTCCACGGCAGTGAATACTCTGAAGGATCAATGGAGGGTGGTGAGACGGTCGTCTGTTCTGACACTGCTTCATCAACGGGCGAGACGGACTCTTTGTACCAACTGCAGGACGGCATGCTCAGGGGTTGTTCCAATGGCAGCAGCATTCCGGACCCTCTTGAGCCGCCGAATTGGGCCGGAGTCTTCATGGCAGGGACACAGCCCGGGCAGAACTCTACAGCAGCGGCGGCAACAGCTACCAGGTCGGCTGCGGCCGGGTCAGGAGACCCCGCGCGCGCCCCGGCTCAGATCTTGATGGACCTCATGGATAAACTGACGACTCTGTTGACTGTCGTGGTAGAGCCGGCGTATAAAGCCTAGCATGACGCAGAGGTGGCACGTGCACGTGAAGAGATGGTGCAAGCTAAGGAAAATCTAGCCGCAGAGGAAGTCAGGATGGCAGCAGAGCGGGCGGCTTTGGACGTTCGTGCTCAACAGCTTCAAGCGAAGACCTTCCGGCTCTCGGTGGAGCTGAACGTGTCGAACGAGGTCATGAGGAGGATGCATCAGAAAACCCAATCACGTATGCCTCTGACGCTCGATCCTAGGAATCTTTTTCACACACCCAGAGCCGGGGGAAGTAACCCGCCGGAGGCACCCCGGATTACAACACCCGGCGCACCGGTCCAGCTGCGCGCCATGGATCCACCTCGTATAATTACCGCTCCACCTCATTACGTCCCAACGCCGCCGGGTCACTTCTCCAACCCTTTGGAAAACCTCATCGCAGCATCGGCTCGTTTGGCGGCTCTTCCGATGGAAGGTGACTCACCGGCGGCAATTGAAACACAGAGGGTAAGAGAGCTTCTTCAAACAGCTCTGGCGCAGCAGGATGCATACTCCTACAGTCGAGAGAGGATCCATTCAACTCCTCGCCCAAGCCGGAGCCCGAGTTACAGTAGGCATATGGAATCTGCAGATATGTCAAGCAATGCTCAATGCCACAACCGGCCATACAGGCATGAGCCGGTGCGGGCTGGAGTCCTTAACTTGGCGGATCATGAGAGGATTCGTCAAGAGGCGGAACGAGCAGTTCAAATGGCAGTAGATCAGGCGGCTCATCAAACTTTTCCAGCTTATCCAGCAACCTCGGTCGAGGCAGGAGTGGCCACAAGAACCGGAGGCGTTCCTTGCTTGGTGTCGGCCATACGTAATGAGCGTTTGCCAAAGGACTTTAAGGGGCCTCGTAAGGTGCCTAATTACACCGATGACTTACAGCCTGGGGGTTGGATTGAGAGTTATGAGATGGCTATGGAGTTATTGGAGGTCAGTGATGCAGCAATGGCCAAGTATTTCACTATGATGTTAGATGGAACAGCTCGTACTTGGTTGAAGGGATTGCCACCCAATTCTATCGGCTCATGGGCGGAGTTGAAGGCCCGGTTCATCCAGAACTTTAAAGACACGTGTAAGCAGCCTATGTCGATTGTGGACCTGACCAATTGCAAGCAAGAGGATGGTGAATCCACAACCCATTGGGTGTGCCGGGTCAAGGAAATAATACATTCATCTGATAAGATAGATGCCAGCTCAGCAGTCTTGATGTTGGAGAAAAATTGCCGTTTTGAACCTCTGAAGCAGAAGCTGGGGCGGCTCAAGCGTGACTGTAATGACATGGGAACGTTGATGGCGGCTCTCATCAAGTATGCTGATTCTGATACTACCAAGGACCCGGTGTCTGACGAAGAAAAGGCAACGAAGGGAAAGAAGAACGGCAACGTCAAGGGTCACCAGCATAACCCGGCGAATCAAGGAGGTAATAAACGTAAGGCTGGTGAGTTTGTTGCTAACACCAATGCACAGGGCGGAAATCAATGACGCAAGGGCAGACAGCCCCCCTTGGCCGGGCGGGTCAGGTCCCACCCTTGAGCAATTATTGAATGAGCCTTGTCCAAAGCACGACACCCGGGAGAAGCCAGCCACCCACCTGTGGAAAGATTATACGATCATGAAGGCATTTAAAAATTCAAACGCGTTTGATGGAGGTCACGGCCCAGGTGGCGGCTCAGGTGGAGGCGGTTTCGAAGGCCCGGGCGCCGGCTTAGGTGGAGGAGGATTCCACGGTCAGGGCCATCCTGGTAACCAAGGAGGGTATAATCCACAACCCGGCCAAGGTAATCAGCAACAGTAGTCCGGATATCAGAGCAACCCGAAGCAGCTGAATAGTGGGCAATACCATGTATTCACCACTAGCTTATGTAAGAGAGACCAGAAACTTCACAAGAGGGCCGTCAATGCCGTTGAGCCGGCGGTTCCATGTTACTTACGTTGGTCAGAGCAGTCTATTGTGTGGAGCAGAGAGGATCACCCACCCGGGTCGATAATCCGAGTCACTTGGATTTGGTGGTGGCACCTCAAGTTGGTGGACATAAATTCACTAAGGTACTCATGGATGGAGGCAGCAGCATCAACATCCTCTACTATGAGACGTTCCGCCTGATGAGATTGACTGATAAGAATCTTAAACAATCCAACACTGTTTTTCACGATGTGGTTCCTGGCAAGTCGGCATACCCAGTGGGTAAGATTGAACTGGAAGTAGCCTTTTGGGATGAGTATGACTCCAGAGCAGAAAAACTAACCTTTGAGGTGGTTAAGATCAAAAGCACGTATCATGCTCTATTTGGACGGCCGGCTTATACCAAATTCATGGCTCGGTCGTGTTATGTGTATTTGCAGCTTAAGATACCAGGTTATAAGGGCACCATTACAGTACACGAGAGCCGGAAAATAGCTTTGGAGTGTGAAGAAGGTGATGCTGCCTGTGCTGAATCTGTTTGTGCAACAGAGTTAAAATTTTACAAAGATCATGTTGACCCGACAGACATGACATCATTAAAGAAACCAACAACGGAGCATGAGCCGGTGTTGAAGTTCAAATCAGCTGATGATACCAAGAGGGTTGACTTTGTGCCTGGCGATTTATCCAAGCAGTTCATCATCAGTGCTAACTTAGATCCAAAATAGGAAAGCGCGCTCATCGAGTTCATCCGTGAGAACCGGGACATCTTTGCATGGAAACCTTCAGACATGCCGGGTGTCCCGAGGGAACTCGCTGAGCACACTCTCAATATTGATCCAAAGTTTAAACCTGTTAGAAAATTTCTCTGACGGTTCAATGAAGAAAGGTGCAAGGCCATTGGAGAAGAGGTGGCCCGGCTTTTGGCAGCTGGGTTCATTGTAGAAGTCTTTCACCCAGAGTGGTTAGCCAACCCGGTGCTTGTACTCAAAAAGAATTGGCACCGGGTGTATGTGTGTGGATTACACCGATCTGAACAAGGCTTGTCCGAGGATGATCCTTTTTCTCTCCCCCGTATTGATCAGATCATTGATGCTACGGCGGGTTGCACACGTTTGAGTTTCTTGGATGCTTATTCCGGTTATCATCATATCAAGATGGCAATCAAGGATCGGGAGAAAATGGCTTTTATCACTCCTTTTGGAGCTTTCTGCTATGTGTCTATGCCTTTTGGGCTCAAGAGTGCCCAGGCGACTTACCAACGGTGTGTGCAGAATTGTCTTCACGATCAAATTGGGCGTAATGTTCATGCTTATGTGGATGATATAGTGGTAAAATCCAGGAAAGAGGAAACCTTGGTCACAGATCTGAAAGAGACTTTCGATGATCTCCGGGTCTACAAAATGATGCTTAACCCGGCCAAGTGTGTTTTTGGAGTCCCATCCGGCAAGCTCTTGGGGTTTTTGGTGTCTAACCGAGGTATTGAGGCTAACCCGGAGAAAATCAAGGCAATTACATCCCTGGCCAAACCAACATGCATCAATGACGTTCAACGACTGGCGGGCCGTGTTGCTACTTTAAGCCGGTTCATAAGCCGGTTAGGGGAGAAGGCAATGCCTCTGTATCAGATGATGAAGAAAACAGATGATTTTGTTTGGAGCGATGCGGCAAACTCTGCTTTTGAAGATCTGAAGACACAGCTTGCTGAGCTGCCGGTCCTGGCTGCTCCAATTGAGAAAGAGCCGCTACTGTTATACGTGGCCGCCAACTCACGAGTTGTTAGTGTGGCTATTGTGGTGTAGCACAAGGAGGTTGGCAAGGAGCATCCGGTTCAACAGCTGGTTTACTACGTCAGTGAGGTGCTAATTGAATCCAAGCAACGATATCCACATTGGCAGAAGCTCGTATATGGGATGTTCATGGCAAGCCGGAAGCTTAAGCATTATTTTCAGGGACATCCAATCACTGTGGTTAGCTCTGCTCCTTTGGGAGACATCATTCAAAACAGAGAAGCCACTGGGCGAGTCGCCAAGTGGGCAATTGAGCTTGGGTCTCATGGGTTGAAGTATGTGCCACGTACCGCGATCAAATCTCAAGCACTGGTTGACTTCATTAATGACTGGGCAGAGATGCAGATGCCAGAAGAGAAACCAGACAACACGTATTGGACTATTCATGTTGATGGGTCCAGACAGTTGGAAGGCTCGGGGGCTGGAGTTGTGTTAACCTCTCCGCGAGGTGACAAATTTTGCTATGTGTTACGGTTGATGTTTCCTTGCACTAACAACGCAGCAGAGTATGAAGCCTTGCTCCATGGTCTTAGAGTGGAAAAAGAGATGAGTTTGAGTCGGGTCAGATGTCTTGGCGACTCAGATCTAGTGGCTCAACAGGTATCAGGCAAGTGGGATTCCAAGGACCCTCTCATGGCGGCTTATCGCCGGGAGGTTGTGCTGTTGCAGGGCATTTTAAAGGTTATCAGGTGGAGCACATTGACCGTCGAAAGAATGAAGCAGCTGATGCCTTGAGCCGGTTGGGGTCTCAGCGTAAGCCGGTACCACCTAACACCTTTATGGATGTTTTGCATAACCCATCTGTCAAGTTGCCCACAGAAGAAGATTTAGCCGTTCCTGACCCGGATGCGCAGTTCGTAGCGGCTCTTCATGTCATCCCAGATTGGACAGTGTCGTTCTTGGCTTACATGACCCGGGGAGAGTTGCCAGCGGAAGAAACCCTGGCTCGACAGATAACCCGAGGGTCTAAGTCAATGATGATTTCGGATGGAGAATTTCGCAGCGTCTCCGGAGCGTTTTAGTGGTGTGTTTCCCCCGAAGAAGGTCAAGAAATCCTTCGTGAGATCCATGAAGGCGATTGTGGTCATCACGCCGGGTCAAAATCTCTGGTGGCCAAGGCTTTTCGTCATGGTTTTTACTGGTTGACGGCTCACGCTGATGTAGAGGATCTGGTCAGCAGATGTGATGGATGTCAAAATTTTGCACGACGAGCGCATGTGCCTGCTCAAGAGCTCCGGATGATTCCAATCACTTGGTCGTTTGCAGTCTGGGGGCTTGACATGGTGGGACCTTTCAAAAGGTCTAAGGATAAAAAGACACATCTCTTAGTGGCAGTTGATAAATTCACTAAGTGGGTTGAGGCGGAGCCAGTGAGTAAGTGTGACGCGGCCACAGCGGTTCAGTTCATGAAAAAGGTGATAATCCGTTTTGGTTGTCCACACAGCATTATCACTGACAATTGCACTAATCTGTCACAAGGGGCTATGGATGAGTTTTGTCAATGCGAGCACATCCGGCTTGATGTCTCTTCTGTAGCTCATCCTCAATCCAATGGTCAAGCTGAGAGAGCCAATCAGGAAATTTTGAAAGGTCTCAAACCCCGGCTTATGGTTCCCTTACAGCGAACACCGGGTTGTTGGGTAGAGGAATTACCCTCGGTGTTGTGGAGTATCAACACCACACCTGACAGGTCTACAGGTTACACACCTTTCTTCATGGTTTACGGAGCAGAAGCAGTGTTGCCTAGTGACATCCTCATGACTCACCCCGTGTGGCGGCTTATGTTGAAGCTAATAATGAACAAGCCAGATAGGATGCACTTGACTTGTCGGATGAAGAAAGAGACTTAGCAGCGGCCTAGTTAGCAATTTATCAACAGGACCTGTGCCGTTATCACAGGCGTCGGGTTAAGTCCAGGACTTTTCAGGAAGGCGACCTGGTGCTCCGGCTCATCCAGGATCTGTCAGATGCACACAAGTTATCCCCACATTGGGAAGGACCCTTTGTGGTCAGTAAGAACTTAAACAACGGGTCATATTACCTATTGACGTTCAAGAGCACAAAGACTCATCTAAGTCGGAGGAGGGGACCCGCCGGCCGTGGAACATTGCTCAACTTCGGCCATACTACACCTGAGCCACCGACTCTCATCATGTACATACTTTAACATTGTATATACCATGATAAGCCATAAAGTAAGACCATCAGTCTTTTTTCTTTTCAAAGATTATGCATCTTTGTTATTTCTTATTTTCAAATAACTATTAAGGAGCTGATCATATTTGAATCAAGTTTAACCTTTTTTGGTCCGGCTTATGATTGTATCCGAATCTAGCTGCAAATCTCATGGTCACTTGGGGGCTTCCTGTTCAAACATAGGTCGTATTCGAACCAAAGAGAACATAGCTGTCGTAACCCTCTTGATCGGCTCAAGGCCAAACTCACTTGGGGGCTTCTTGATCGTATCTGAATCATAGCTTAACCCCTTTTGGGTCCGACTTGGATCGTATTCGAATCAGGGTCGTTAAAAACCTCTCAAGGTCATTTAGGGGATTCCTGTTCAAACATAGGTCGTATTCAAACCGAAGAGAACATAGATGTCGTTACCCTCTTGATCGGCGCAACGCCAAAACCACTGGGGGCTATATGGTCGTATTCGAACCTTAGCTTAACCCCTTTGGTCCCGTTTACTGATCGTATTCGAATCAGAAGCCCCCAACCTTTTGAATACAAGGTTAAATTATAATTATTATCTGTTGTTTGCCATTTAGTTTTTTGTTGTCTCAATATTACAAATAATTAGCCTGGTCTTCTTCACCGGCTCGACTATTTGACAACACAGCTACCAAGGTATAATGATCATTGAGTATTCAAAAGCATTGACTTCTCATAAAGTTTGAATTATCAACTTCATCACCTGGGTTATTCAAGCCGGTGGTCTAAGGATCAAAAGGTACAAGGTATGGTTATTACTTATACGCAATTACCTACTGCATTAACTAAAAGAGTTAGTCTCAGCCCTTGTCCTTTGTTTATATCTGTTTCTGGTTCCTATTGTGGTAAACATATTGGTTATAAACCGGGTGTTTTAACCCGTTTGGTTCTAAGCCGCCAAGCTAGTATTTTCTTTGTATCTACAGGAACATAGTTCAAATGCTGCAGAAACAATCATTAAATATGATGCATACATTGGCATCAGGAAACACAGAATCACATAGAAGTGTTTTATGCGCGATGGCATAAGCAAAGCATACAGTGTTTTCATAGCTAAGCTATTACAAGGCTTTATAAGCCCAGGAAGATGATCATTGTTCCTCCCTCGCCGGTTCACCACCTTCTGTTGGCTGGAAGTGGGGTTTTGACCAATCAAAACCATTCATGGCGACAAATTTAGCTTCGTCGTCGATCAGGCCGGCCGGGTCAACTTCCGGGGCAAATGTGTTTTCTCTTATCGGTGGGATCAAATCTGATACCTTGTATGAGGGAGTGGCCATCTTCTTATCAAAACTCGGCTGGTACTTGTCGATGTTGGTTTCATCTCCAAGAATAGTTGCATGCGGCCGGACTCCGCGCACGCAAGCCATAAAGTCATCCTGCTCAAATGGAGATCCATCTTCTTTCATGATGGGATAGCCTCGGGCCACGTCCGCCGGGTCTAGGTCTGGCACCCAAGCCATGGAGCGGCTCAAGGCAGTCAAAGCTACGGCTCGTGCACAAGAGCGCTTCACTTCTTGAAATCCGAAAGGCAGGATTGGCAGTTTCTTCAGAACACCGCTGAGTCGGTTGGGTCCTTGATTGGCAGGAGAGATGGCGGCAAGTGCCCTTTGGGCGCTGATATACAATTGTTCTACTAAGGTATACACTGCCTTCAGTTTAATTAAAGGATCTTGGCTTAGGTTTTTGCTTTGTGGACCTGCATATATTTCATACACAAAGTCAGCTGGAGGCTTATACTCCGGATCAACAAAAAGCACACAACATTAAAGTCGGACGGCTTACCAAATATGGCAGCCACCATTTGAGACACCTGGCCCTTTAAACCATTCAGCTCTATTGAAATCTCTTCAAGGGCTGTTTCGGCCTTCTCAGCATGTTTAGTCAGAAGAATTTTTTCCTCTTCCCAGTTTTTCTTCTTGGCAGCGAAGCTGGTCTTTAAATTTTCCGTCTCAGAGAGACTTATTGCAGTTTGGAGTTAGCAGATTTGATTTCTGCCTCCTGACTCGCTAGACGGGTCTTCGCATCAGTCAATTGCGAGTTCAATTCAGATAAGGCATTCTGCAAAACATTCAGATGAGTCAAGATTTTACTTCAAGTTCAAAAATCAAGATTCAAGTCTCAAGTATTTTACAAAAAACCACTTGACACTTGGGGGCTAATGTATGCCAAAACAATTTTTTATGATTCTAAAGACATACTTTAAGTCCCAAGTACGTTACAAAGTAACAGCACTTGGCACTTGGGGGTTAATGTACGCAGTTCGGCAAGTTTCTCTAGGTTAAGACGGAGTATTAAGTCCTTTGAATACGGTACAAAACAATTTAAAGTATCGGCTCATTTATGATCAAAATGAACCGGCCCTTGGGGACTACAAGTGAAGCTTTGTTCTATTAAATTCAAGAAAAGTTTCCAAGGTAAAGGTCTTGGCCTATATTATAAAGTCTACAGATCATTCCGGTTCTCTCATAGTCTGAAGACTTGGGGGCTGAAGGAATATAGATAAGCCAGAAGAACGTACCTCGTATTTCAACTGCAGCTGTTTGACCATTTCGATCTCAGAGTCGCGACTGGAGTGCACATGGCTGAGATAGTTGGATAAAATATCATTGGCATTTAGATGGTCGTAGTTGGCAACGTCAAAGCGCACTTTCTGCCTCTCCAATGCCTCTTGTTTCGCAGTACACCGAGCCAGCACGGTTGGATTCCCCGGTTCAATAAAGCGACTTCCGGTGATCTGAACGTCTTGTGCAGACGGTGATGGCAGGTTGGCTGAGCTTGATGGTCCAGTAGCACAGTGGTCTCATCAAACGATGGCTCAGGAGGATTTGCTTCTGCCTCACCAGGCAGGTCTTCTGGAGCGTCGGTTAATGGAGAAGATGGCCTGGCCGGGTCAGATGCAAGCACCGGCAGCTCTTCCGCCGGTTTAGCTACCTTTGCCTTCTTGGATTTAGCTTGGCCACTAAGAAAAATGTTGCAGGATTGTCAGTATATTGATACAATTTGAACAACCCGGAAAACATGAGGATTTTTCATTACCTAGGGGCAGTCTTGAAGGCCGGAAATTGCATCTGCGATGAGTCGCCAGAAGAGCAAGAAACCTCCTGAAAAGATAAAATAGAGTCAAAGTAATACAAGGGGAAGGATCCATTAAACAAAGTTAAAGACAGAAAGAAGTAAACCTCATTCGGGCGCTTCTGAGGAGTTTGTTGAAGAACGACAGCCGGCTCATCTTCAGTCCGAGCTTGACAGCGGCTTTCATGTTGCTGCTTTTTCAAACAAAAGTTGAGATCCAACTGAGCTAAAGGGTTAGAAAACCTTACTTTACAGATCAATTGTTGAACTTTCTGTCTTGGCAAGGGCTCTAAGTCGTAGGAAATGATAGTTACCTCTGCTTCCACAGCCTAACTGGCCCAGTGTCATCCTGGTAAGGATTAGTGTCAATAAGATTGTTAAAAAATTGGCCAAGGGAATCAAGGGCTACCTCCGAATCAGACGTATCATCAAGCTTCATCAAATCTTCAACAGTGTTCTTCTTCTTCTTTTTTGATCTCCGGGTCGTTTTCTTGGCGTTTATGGAGGCGACTTTCACTTTCTTGGCAGCCTCGTGGTCATACTTAACTTTCCAGAAGTCATAATTGGCCTACAGACAGGTAAAGATGAAAAGTCAGGCAAGTATTAAACAATATGGTTGGGAAAAATACAAAGGAGAGAGTTCAGAATATTCTTACTTTTGGCACCGGGTTAAGCTTGCAGAAGGGGTTTAACCCAACAATGTTGCAATCTTCGTATTTCCCATTCACCAGAAGGGTCGACATTGAGACAATATCTTCTTCTGTCAATTGAACGGGGCTGTGACGGAGAGAATCATCCGGGCCTCCACCATACTCATACATCAGCTTTGGCCGGCGGCTTAAAGGGATGACCCGCCATGAGATCCAGCAGCGAGTCAGATCAACTTCAGTTAACCCGTTCCCCAACAGAGCATTGATCCTTTTGATGGATGGTATCAGCCTCATGTGTTCAGCAACAATAAGCTTATCAAGAAGCGCGAACTTGGAGTCAAGACGATCGGGGCGATAACCCGGCAGTGGCTTCTCGTTTGCTGGTGAAGTGTCCTGGTAATAGAACCAAGTCTAGTTCCAGTACTTTGGGTGACTTGGTAAGACAATGAGGGGGAAGACAGCACCCTGCCTGCGCTGAATTGATATGCCTCCAAACTCTAAGCTAAGACCGTTGGTGCACTCGTTCTGCAGGTTCAGATAAAAGTATTCTCTAAACAACTCCACGGTCGGCTCTTGTTGAAGATATACTTCACAGAGTACTTGGAAGTTACAGATGTTAGATATGGAATTATGCCCGATATCTTGAGGATGGAGCTTGAAAAGGTGGAGGACCTCTCTAAAGAACTTTGAGCCGGGCGGTGATAAGCCACGGTTCATGTGATCAGTGAAAACGATCACTTCGCCGTCTCTTGGATTGGGCCGTTCTTCTTCCGAGTCAGGGGCACGATAAGACATGATGGATTTCGCTGGCAGAAATCCTATAGTGAAGAACTCTTTTACGTCCTCGGTTACGGTTGAGGGAACCCAATTACAGATGGTTGGTGCTTTGGACGGCATGATGTGCAAAGAAGAACTGAAAAGAAAAGCAACATGCCGGTTCAGTTTAAATGGTGAGATTGACAGTTAAGTAATGAAGATGCAAACAAGTAATGACGGCTTAGTTAAGGGCTAATGACATATAAGGAAAATTAAGCCGGCATGATAAGCCGCCATGACTATAGATATTTGAAGAAGGCAATTTCAGCTAAGTGTTGAGACAAACAAGTTTCCTACATTGCTTGATATTATTTCAGATCAAATGGCTATTCAAAATGAAAAAAATTCTAGACCTAAAAACTTCAGTACAGAGAAGTTGGTAAGTTCTAAAAGCAGCCTTTGAATCCGAAAAGGGGATTTATGGATCAAGAAGAGGTACAAAAACACTACCGCGCGAGCATATATATAGCTTTTTGGATCAGGAAAGGCTTGCGGTGGAAGAACTATGATGAACTGCGATGAACTATGGAGAACATGCAGGAGCTCGGAAACCCTAATGCAGATCTAAGAAACGAAGGAAAGAAATTGACGATTGCAGGTCTTCTGCGGAGGTCGCTGCGGTCTCTCTGGATCACTTCGGGTTGATGCAGCGGCCAAAGTCGACAGAGACGGAGATGAGGCGTGGCGGCGGCAGAACTTGAGCAGTAGGGGGTTTGCAAGAGGAAGAACATGGAGCGAGAGAGGAAAATGATAAGGCCGAGGCGTGCCTATTTATAAGGGAAAGATGTGAACAGACGGGCGCGAATATCAAGGAAGAGCCGAATAATGGTTATCCAGCTACACAGGTGCCTCGATTCTCGGGAGGCATTAAAGATAAAAGATCCGTTGGGAGATGACGTCATGAATGTTTTTTGCGTTTTCAAAAGATGACGTCACGGCGGGTTACAACAACTTCAGCGAAGATAAGAAGATGAATTTTTGTCTAAGTATTGAAGATTGACCAAGAACGAAGTTCAAAGTCAACCTGGGGCCTAATGTCGGGGATATTACTATCAGTATGACCCGCCCAGGAGGGGCCGGGTCAGCCCCAATGGCGGGTTACATAAGAAGCCCAGTGAACATTCAAGATGATACTTTATTAAACCTTATAGAAGGCCCAAAGGTCTGGGGGCGGTTTAAGGCCCGATATTGTAAACCGCCGTATGTAAGGAAAGACTTGTAAATAAAGGCATGTAAAGGAAGTCACCGAGTCGGACACGGTTATGAGCCGGCCGGGACCCTATAGGCCACCAGGCGTCAACCCATGTATATAAGGGGGCCACCCGGTGGCGGCTTAGGGCAAGAAACAACAAGTCGATAACCAAGCGGGCAAGTTGAGCCTCTTGGTGATCGAAACCCCAGCAATACCAATCCCAACTATACGTAGGCTTTTACCTTCATCGTAAGGGGTTGAACTAGTATAAAACCCTCTCGTGTCCTTTGTCCTGATTAACCCCTTTAAGCTTCCTAGTGCGATGGCCCTACGACTAAGTCCTTGCTCTAGGACATCTGCCGTGACAATTCCACGACAGAGGTGCACCGGGTGGGCACAACCCACCAGGGCGCGCCAGGACCCCCAGGCGCGCCCTGGTGGGTTGTGGTCCCCACGTGGCCCCCCTCACTTATCTCTTTACACCACATCATCACTTACCTCCAGAAAAAATTCTCCATTGCTCTCTCTCCCGTGTTCTTGCTCTCAAACCCACGGATTTCGATCTCTTTGCTCGAAGCTCCGTTTCTGAAACTGTTTCGGTGGTTTGTTGCTTGGTATGTTTCTCCACCGTTTGTTGAATTAGTTTTTGTTTTAGTGGTTTATATTTTGAATAATTAGCTACACTTGGTGCTTTTGTAGATGAGCTTGCATGTTGAATTCTTAGAGTTCCAAGTAGTTTGAATGTTTGCCATCGCCTCTATGTATCCCTACGAGTAGTTGCTATCAATTTTGCGAAGTTTTATTGAGAAAAATTTGTGGACTAAAAATTTCAGAATTTTTGTTCATAGGAAAAGGATGAATGTCTTTAGGAAGTTTGCTTCTAAAAAGAACTCCAAGGGGTTATTGGGGAGTCTTCTGACAGTGATCTCCGTCCTTGGAGGTTGGCAGAAGTATGGTCGTGCGAATGGCCGCATACCCAGTTCATGGAAGAGGATAACCTCACGGACTTCATCGTAGCTGAATGTGAACAGTATCATCTCCTCACAAATATCTTTGTTCAAAGTTTTACTTTCCTTCCTAGGAATAATCCCCCGGAGGTGCAGTTTAGTTTATATGCCGAAACTTGTCAGATACCACTTACTGAATTTTGTAACATATGCATGATCCCTTCTGACGGGAGCTTAGTTGAGCCTAGGCTCGCAGAGTTTGAGGCCTTTTATCGTACCTTAACAGCGGGAGATGGGAGAGGGGTGTCAGCTATCACTGCCGCTGGCTTGCATTTTCCTGTTGTTCATTACTTTGCTCTTTTCATTGCAAAATGCTTTCTTGCTAGAGAGAAGGTGGGTGCACTCAATTCACCAAACCTTGTTGTTTTACGTCGTGCATTAGAGGGCGACAACACTTATAGCTTGGGAGCTATTGTGGCACGTCACCTCCACATTAATAAGTCCAAGGGTAAAATACATGGTGGGATTTTCGCTACTCGTTTGGCGGCTCACTTCAATGTTGAGATACGCCTTCATGATTACCCTTTGACCAAGGTTTACCTAGATCACGCTACCATGGAACACCACCATTTTACTGATATCGAATCCCCTAACGTCCCTATTCCATATAACATGGTTTTTAGTGTGAAGATTCGTGATATTATTCCATTGCCTGCTCCTACTTTTTTTGATCCTGTTGCCAGGGGCGGATATAGGATTATGCCTGCGGACAACATCTCATACTGGAACGATCAAGTTGCAGCAGAGGAGGAGCCTCAGTAGTGGGATCAGTGGATGCCCGCTCCTTACCACCCCAACTACTATCCAGGCTACTGATCGATTACCAAGTTAGGCCAAAAGCCTAAGCTAGGGGGAGTACGTGTTTCTCACCAACATTACATTCATGTTCACACATCTCATTCCAGTTGTCGGTGTTTACACTTTTTCATTGTATCATCCATGCTTAATTTAACTTTCTTGCTTTCTTCTTGTGTGTTTAAAAACTTTAGAAAAAACAAAAAAAAATTAGTTGTAGTTAGTTTACTTTCTATGCTTGCTTTGTTGTTGCAGTAAAAAGAAAACTCAAAAAGATTTCCTTGTTCTTCTTTTGCTTGTTGGGAGCTTTCCCGTGTAATTAGTTTTTTTCGTTTTTGCTTTTCCCTTTTATTTGCTTGTTCAAGAAAACCAAAAAATCCAAAAATATTTCAGTTTGTTTCTCTGAATTTCTTTTCTTTTTATTTGAGTCGTACTGAGGAGAAGACCATGATGAAATTGTTGAGTGGCTCTCATATGAATAACTATGGATCTGATAAAGAGCCCATTTTACCTTGTCTTCTCATGTTGAATAAAATGTTTGCAGATTCCATCTTAGTCCACGGCACTCTTGCACTATTATTATTTTCATATTGTTCGGTCATGCAAGTGAAAGGCAATAATGACGATATTCAATGAACTGGCCATGGCAGAGAGAAATGGGTATGAACTCGACTTGTTCTGTTTGTGTAAATATGTTTAACCTAGTATCCATGATTCAGCCCATTATGATTAAACATGTTTGCAATGACAATTAGAGATTATAGTTTCTCATATCATGCATAAGTAGCTAAGAGTGGATAATGATTTATCTTTGATATCAACATTGCGTTAAAATGATTGTGATGTATTATGATGATATGATATCCTCCTCTGAATGTTCGAGTGGCTTGACTTGGCACATGTTCATGCATGTAGTTGAATCAAAACCAACATAGCCTCTATGATATTTATGTTCATGGTGTCCATATCCTACTCATGCTAGTGTCCAATGTTACTTATGCATAATGCATGTTCATGACCGTTGTTTCTCTCTAGCCGCCGCTTCTCAATATAATTGCTAGCCTTCGCCTGTACTAAGTGGGAATTTTGCTTGTACATAAAAAATCATGAACCCAAGTTATTCCAGATGAGTCCACCATACCTACCTATATGCGGTATTACCCTGCCATCCTAACTAAATTTGCATGTGCCACCTCTAAAAACTTCTAATAAATATCTTTTTTGTGTGCCTGGATCATTCATGGAACGACAATAGGTGGTCGGTATCTTCCAGGCTAAGCGGGTTATTCTCATGTCGAGTGTTTATTCACTCACCATCGCACGAGAAAAGGGCGGTAATAGGGATTCCCGGTCCCGAACTCAAAAATGCAAATAATTAAACAAAACTCCCCCGGGACTGTTGTTGGTTTGGATGGCACCTGTTGTTTCGGATAAGCCATGGAGTGTGATTGTTGGTGGAGCGGGAGTAAACCTTTACATTTATTGCTTGGGAACTGCCACTATCGTGCTTAGCATGCAAATATTGATAACTGATAGTCGTGAAGTAAATGAGAAGGGTGGATGTCTCAAAATATCATTTACCTCTGTTTTGAAAACTTGAGCTCTGTCACCTCTGCAAATCACTGCTTCCCTCTGCGAAGGGACTGTCTATTTACTTTTATGTTGTGGCATCACCTTCTAAAACAAGAGCCAGAACCTGAAAGCAGTGTTGTCATGACTTATGCATTGTGTGTAGCTAATGTTGGGTTCATCATGACTGGATCTTTTCTACCATGAATTACAATGTTTAGTCATTCCTTGAACTTTGGAGGTGCTCTACATTTATGTTTTGCGGTCTCAGAAAGGACTAGCGAGATACCACTATTGTCATATTATATCATGGTTATTTTAACAACATGTTGCTGTCTGAGATATCTTATTATTGCTCGCTAGCTGATTATGTCATTGATATGAGTTAATATAATCTTTAAGAGTTACTGGCAGCATGGTTAGTTATAAAGTTTGCTGAAAACCTGGGTGTTGTTTAAGCTTATTTATGCAAACAAGAGCAAAAGAGTTCGTAAAAGTTTTTCTTCTTCACTTTCAGTTTATCAACTGAATTGCTTGAGGACAAGCAAAGGTTTAAGATTGGGGGAGTTGATACATCTCCAATGCATCTACTTTTTCTAACACTTTTCCTCTTGTTTTGGACTCTAATTTGCATGATTAGAATGAAACTAACCTCGGACTGACGTTGTTTTTAGCAGAACTACCATGGTGTTATTTTTGTGCAGAAATAAAAGTTCTCGGAATGGAACGAAACTTTGCAAGGTTTTTTTATACAATAAATAAGAATTTCTGGAGCCAGGGTCCATCAGAGGGGTGCACCTGGGTGGGCACAACCCACCAGGGCGCCCCCCTCTTGGCGCGCCCAGGTAGGTTATCCCTACCTGGTGGCCCCGCAGACCCTGAAACCGACACTATAAAATCCTATTTTTCTAGAAAAAATCAGGAAGAAAGAATTATCGCGATCCACGAGAGGAAGCCGCCATCACCTCCTGTTCTTCATTGGGAGGCCAGATCTGGAATCCGTTTGGGGCTCCGGAGAGGGGGATCTTCGTTCTTCGTCATCACCAACCCTTTTCCATCGTCAATTCCATGATGCTACCCACTGGGAGTGAGTAATTCCTTCGTAGGCTCGCTGGTCGGTGACGAGTTGGATAAGATTCATCATGTAATCGAGTTAGTTTTGCTAGTGCCTGATCCCTGGTAGCCACTATGTTCTAAGATTGATGTTGCTATGACTTTGTCATGCTTAATGCTTGTCACTTTGGGCCCGGGTGCCATGATTTCAGATTTGAACCGTTTATGTTATCACCATTATATCCATGTTCTAGATCCGATGTTGCAAGTTATAGTCACCTACTGCATGTTATGATCCGGCAGCCCTAGAGTGACAATAGTCGGGACCACTCCTAGTGATGACCATAGTTTGAGGAGTTCATGTATTCACCGTGTGTTAATGCTTTGTTCCGTTTCTCTATTAAAAGGAGGCCTTAATATCCCTTAGTTTCCAATAGGACCCCGCTGCTATGGGAGGGTAGGACAAAAGATGTCATGCAAGTTCTTTCCATAAGCATGTATGACTATTTACGGAATACATGCCTACATTATATTGATGAACTAGAGCTAGTGCCGTATCGCCGTAGGTTATAACTGTCTGATGATGAATATCATCCAACAAGTCATCGATCCAATGCCTACAAATTTATCTTATATTGTTCTTGCTAAGTTACTACTACTATTGTCACTATTGCACTTGCTACAAAACTACTACTATCACTATTATTGTTACTGTTACTGTTGTCACTACTATCAAAACTATCATATTACTTTGCTACTAATCACGTTGCTGCAGATAATTAATCTCGAGGTGTTGTTGAATTAACAACTCAGGGGGAGCGCCCCCATCCTTGCGGACAGCTGGTGGGTCCCCTTTGGTTGATTCTTTCGCCAATATTTTTTATTAATTCCAAAAATATTCTCTGTCAATCTTTAGGTCATTCCGAGAACTTTTGTTTCTGCACGAAAATTAACACCAATGCAATTTTGCTGAAACAGCGTCAGTCCGGGTTAGTTCCATTCAAATCATGCAAATTAGAGTCCAAAACAAGGGAAAAAGAGTTTGGAAAAGTAGACACGACGGAGACGTATCAAGTCCCCAAGCTTAACCCATTGCTTGTCCTCAAGAAATTCAGTTGACAAACTGAAATTGATAAAGAAAAACTTGAACAAACTTTGTTTGATCTTGCTGTTGCAAATATGTATAGCCAGCATTCAGGTTTTCAACAAAGATTATGAACTAACCATATTCACAATAACATTTAGGTCTTACATTTACTCATATCAATGGCATAACAACTAGCGAGCAATAATAATAAATCTCGAATGACGACACTTTTTGAAAACAACCATAATATGATATAACAAAATGGTATCTCGCTATCCCATTCTGAGACCACAAAACATAAATGCAGAGCACCCATGAAGATCAAGGACTAACTAGACATTGTAATTGATGGTAAAAGAGATCCAGTCACAATTATACACAATATCAATTAGTAACAAAGCATACAAATGACAGTGGTGCTCTCTAACTGGTGCTTTTCATAAGAGGATGATGACTCGGCAATAAAAGTAAATAGATAGGCCCTTCGCTGAGGGAAGCAGGGATTTGCAGAGGTGCCAGAGCTCAAGCTTTTAAAACAGAGATAAATATAATTTTGAGTGGTATCCTTTCATTGTCAACATAACAACCAAGAGATCTCGATATCTTCTATGCTAGATACATTATAGGCGGTTCCCAAATAGAATGGTAAAGTTTTTTACTCCCCCTCCACCAACAAGCACACTCCATGGCTAGTCTGAAACAACGGGTGTTGTCCATACCAACAACAGTCCTAGGGGAGTTCTGTTTGAAATTATATTTTGATTTAATTTCGAGCATGGAACTGGGCATCCCGATTACCAACCACTTTCTCGTGAATGAAAAGTGAATCAACACTCATCATGGGAATAACACACCTAGCATGGAAGATACTGACAGGCCCAGTCACTACATGAGCGATTCAGGCATACAGAACAGATTATTATTTGAAGGTTTAGAGTTTGACACATGCAAATTTACTTGGAACGGCAGGTAAATACCGCATATAGGTAGGTATGGTGGACTCATATGGAACAACATTGGGTTTATGGAAGTGAATGCACAAGCAGTATTCCCACTTAGTACAAGTGAAGGCTAGCGTGAGATTGAGGAGCGACCAACTAGAGAGCGACAACAGTCATAAGCATGCATTGAGATTAACCAACATTGAGTGCAAGCATGAGTAGGATATAAATCACCATGAACATAAATATCGTGGAGGCTATGTTGTTTTTGTTTCAACTACATGTGTGAACATGTGCCAAGTCAAGCCACTCGAATCATTCAAAGGAGGATACCATCCTATCATACTACATCACAACCATTTTAAAAGCATGTTGGCACGCAAGGTAAACCATTATAAACTCCTAGCTAATGAAGCATGGCATGAGTAACTAATTGTCATTGCAAACATGTTTCATTCATAATGGGCTGAATCGAGAATGATGAACTAATCATATTTACAAAAACAAATAGGTCGAATTCATACCAGCTTTTCCTCATCTCAATCGTTTCATCATATATCGTCATTACTGCCTTTCACTTGCACGACTAAACGGTGTGAATAATAATAAGCGTACACGTGCATTGGACTAAGCTGGAATCTGCAAACATTTATTCAAACAAGAAGACATGGTAATATGGGCACTCTGTTAGATTAACAATAATGCATATGAGAGCCACTCAACATTTTCATTGTGGTCTTCTCCTCTCGACTCAAAGAAAGGAAAAAAGAAATTCAAAGAAACACACTACAGTATGATTGGAGTTTTTATTTTTCAGAAGAAGGTAAAAACAAGATCGAGAAAAACTATTTACACGGGAAAGCTCCCAACAAGCAAAAGAAGAACGAGAAATCTTTTTGGGTTTTCTTTAGTATTACTACTAAATAAACATGGAAATGAAACTAAAAAGAAGCTACAAGTAATTTTTTTTGAATTTTCTCAAAGTTTTTCAAACACACAAGAATAAAGCGGGAAAAAGAAAATAAACTAGCATGGATAATACAATAAAAAGTATGAACACCAACAACTGCAATGAGTGTGTGAACATGAATGAAATGTCGGTGAGAAATACGTACTCCCCCAAGCTTAGGCTTTTGGCCTAAGTTGGTTTATGACCACAGATCAAAGTAGCCCTCTCCTGGGTATTGAGGAGGATCCTGAGGGTTCCACTGGTTAGAGAGCTCCTGTGGCTCCCACTGATAAATAGACTCCTCATACGGATCAGGTGATGGTTCTAGCTCAGGAACTTGGGATCACGTCCGCTCCAGTATGCATAAATGTCCCGTGGTGAAATGAGGTACCTGCCTGAATGAATATCGAACAAAAAAGGTGCAGGCAAAGTAATAATCTGACAAGTATCCCAGCTAAGTACCAAGTTGTAGATGAGTCTCTTGTCCTTATCATTCTTAATAAAATCATGCGCTACCATACTGTTATAGTCTAAGTATATAGTGGGTAGCAGCATCTCCTCTTCCTCACCGTGCCTAATGGGTATGTCAAAGCATCTAGCAAGGCGGGAGGCATAGATACCTCCAAACATAGGACCCCTCGAATGGTTTAAACTCAACCGTTAAGCAACAATGGCGGCCAAACTAAAAGTTCTATCACGAAGTAAAGCATGGCGCAAAATAGCGAGGTCGGGGGCACTAAGGCCTCCACTCTCCCCATGACCAATTAAACATCTCCCCGCAAATAATGAGTAAAAGCGTAATCAAGGAAAATGTAAAGTAGCCACTCTCACTTTCGACACTCCTCGCTCTTCCCCTATGGTAACTTCATTAATATAATCTTCCACATCTCTAGGATGTGGTTCACTGACACTACCCTCATAAGGTAATTTGCAAACCTCGCAAAAATCATAAAGCGTCATCTCCTTATGCTCATCATATAAATGAAAGTCTACCGTGGATGGTGATTTCCTAGCATGAAAGTGAAGATTTTGCACGAAAGTATTAGTGAGAAGGAGGTATTGATCACACTTATTGTGGAGGAAGTCGATGATGCCTGCATTATCCTCCAAATAATAGAAATCCTCATAAATTCCGGCCGTCCTCAAGAATGCATCACTTGGCCATTCTTACGACCAAACCTCCACGGTGCAAGGAAGGTTGTACTTGGGCTTCTTCTTCTCTTCATTTTCATTTTCCTTTGAACCCCGGCTTAAAGAACCCCTTAACCATCTCTTCATCATTTCTTTCTTTCTCTCTGAAAATTTCTGATATTTTTAGTGACTCAAAATAAAAGTGAACAAAACTCAAAAAAATTGATAGCAACTACTCGCACGAGTGCCTCGAGGCTATATCATGCATCAAAACTACTTTGGACCATATAAATTTGACACGCAAGCTCAAGAACAAGGTCATCACAGCAGCAAAAATTTGCAATATATAAAGCACTAGAACAAAAACTAATTGGACCATTGGAGGAGTCACATACCGATGAAGAATCCCCCGAAACAGTTTCGTAAATGGAGCTTTGCACAAGGAGATCGAAAATGGCAGCAAGATGAGCAAGAACACGGGTTTGAGCAACGAGATGATTTATTCTGGAGGAAGACGAAGTGGATGGGTGCTGGAATAAGTGAGGGGGGCCCATGTGGGACCCACAAGGCAGGGGGCGTGCCTAGGGGGTAGGGCGCGCCCTCCACGCTTGTGGTCCACTGTGTAGCGACCCGACCCGAATGGATCAAGTCTCTGTGCTTAAGTGTCATCCCTGGATCGGTATGCTGACACACATAGTACTCGAGGATTTATAACAGAGGTAAATCACATGTATAAAGTAACGTAAATACTATTACCTCAATCCAAAATAGCGGAAGTAACAAGGTTGTGGATTCCCATCAACACCAACGGCAAAGTTGAGTGTAGAAATTGTAACCCTAACGTATCACTTACTCGTCGTAAGATAATCCTGCAACATGAGACGTTGCAGCCACAGAGGGTCAGTACATAGAATGTACTGGCAAATTCACACCATAGAGAATGATGAATAAAGGCTATCACTACATGCATATTTGGCTGGTGGAAAAGCTCTATGGTTATAGTTTTGCGTAAAGCCAATTTTTCCCTACTGCAAAGAAATAAATTTTATTTAACTATCATGGTGGTTGTTGAACATTGAGAATGGTTGACAGCATTCTCAATCCCAATTAAGTAACATCATTAAAACCCAACAATATTAATTAAAGTAACATGATGAGATTCACATGATAATCCAAGTACTAGATACTCAAGACGTCCATAACCGGGGACACAGCTAATCATGATTAGTTTATACACTTTGCAGAGGTTTGCACACTTTTCCCCGCAAGACTCGATCTCCTCCGTTGGATTTCTCGCACTACATGGTGTTTGAGAAACGGATGACTGAAACATAGTCTTTCAGAAGCGTTTGCACCTTACGATGGGTAGACCGTACCACCTACAACCCCTACATCTGCTAGTCTACCACTGTAAGATTTCACACAGCTTAATCAACTATGCTAGAGCCCATATTAGCTTGTGGCTGCACACGGAAGTTTCTAGCATGAATAATCTTATGATCCCTTTGAGCCTGGGTGGCGAACCATAGGATGATCACACGGCATATCCCCGGGATCTCCTAGGACAACACTGGTATATCCCCAGGTGTCCGGGCAAGCCCACTGGTATATCCCCAGGGTGCCCCTAGCAATCCACCCAGATGTGTATTAAAGTTGCCACCTTAAGTTGAACCATTAATTAACAATCTCACATCTGTCATGAAATACTCTCAAACCCAATCCACGTCTACGAGCATAGCATGGCAATGTAAGCATAACGTAATAATAACTCCCAAGGTTTGAATGCAGGGCAATAGGTTCCTACCTCATCAACTACTTCCCAATACCCACATGTTATCAATCCTACTCATGCAATGTTTGAGGGTGAAACTAATGCATAAAACTGGGTATGAAAGGGGATATGATCAAATTGTGAGCTTGCCTGCAATGTTGATGAAGATGATTCGCACTCAAAACTCTTGATAGATCTACTCGTCTCACTCCGGTCAATCTATCGTAAGCAAGCAATAGTAACCACACATAAGCAATCACTCAAAAGATCAGAAAGAACAAAGAAGACGATTCGGAAAACTTCAAAACCAAGCAAATAACTCTTGCAACATAAAACAATTTCTAACAGTACCAAAATTATGTGAATTTGGCCTTATTAGCATGTTTAGGTCAAGAGCTTCGATTTGCAAAAAGAATCAACCCAAACGGAGCTACGAAACTCAAGTTATGATTAAACGAAGTTTGAATTCAAATCTGATCTAATTCAAATTTTAAAACTTTCAAAAACATGTTTGAGTTGTTTTAATGGATAGAGGGGATCATAACGAAGAAGTGGGCGTTGGTTTCGTTGGATTTGGACTAACGAGCGAAAAGTTGTGATCGTTTGAAGAACATGGGCCAATCTGTCAATAAAATATTCACAAACGGGTCCCTGGTAGAAAACAAAAAAAAGAAAAAGAAAAGGACTAAATAGCGGACATTCGTTACCGAAAGCTAACGAACGAAAACCGTTTGCTACAAACCCTAAACTAGCGAGCGTTCACTATATAACTAAACCTAATAAAAACAGATCTAGGTTTTCTGAATAAAACCGAAAACGAATAATAATAAAAATAAACCGGGGGGGTTCGCGGTTTATACCGGTTGGGTTTTCGTCGAAAACCGGTGGTTTTCGGCGGCGGATCGAGTCCGGCGAGTCGGCGCGGCTCCAGCGAGGGCAGCGCGCTCCGGCGCGGTGGCGGCAGCGGCGCAGGGCGGCGGAGGCAGCAGCTACGCGGGGCGGCGAGGGGCTAGGCGAGGCGCGGCTGCGGCGAGGGGGGGCGGAGTGCGGCGCGCCGGGTGGAGACGCGGGACAGCGGCGGCGACGGTCGCGGCGGATCTTCGCCGGCGGCGGCGATGCACGGGATGCGAGGCGAGGCGAGACGAGAGGAGAGAGGCGGCGGCGCGCTATTTAAGGAGGGGAGGAGGCGCGAGGCGTGGGCGAGGGGGCAGAGGAGTCCGGGGCGGACAGGAACGCCGAGGCCGGCGCTCGGGAGGCGTGCGGCGGCCGGTCTCCTGCGCGAGGAAGGAGACGGCGCGGTCGGTGGGCTGGGCTGGCGACGCGGTCGGCTGGGCCCTGAGCCAGCCCAGTCGGCGACGGAGGGTTTCCTTTTGTTTTTTTAAAAGACAAAGAAAATAAAACAAAAGAGATAAATACAAAATATAATATAGGCATATAATATACCAAAATTTGCAGAATTTTTTTCCACAACATGGACATTTTTATAATGCCAAATAAAATCCTCACAAAAATCAAATAAATCAAAGAGTGCTACTGGTATATTAAAATCCACTAAAAATCATTAAAAAACAAAATGATTTCAAATTAATTTTTCTCCAATTTTCTATTGTAGGGAATCATGTTACCCTATTTTCCATGTATTTTATTTTTGGAGAAAATAATTTGATTTAAAACTCAAATAACTCCAAAAGACTTTGAAACTCCCAACTCATATTTCTTATAATTTGAAGAAGTCATTTTATCTTCTCTCATGAAAATCATTGAGCTGCATGAAGTTTCTGAATCGGAAATATTTTCCAAATGAATTTCAAATGTTTTCAAAAACCCTTGTCATTTAAAAAAATGGAACAAGTCATGTTATCTTCTCTCTAGGGTTCCGTGGTGAAAAGAATTTGAATTCACGGAGATCATAAAATGCAAAGGTGAAAGTTTGGGAAAGTCCTTTTATTCCCTCGCATTTAACTTTCAAAAAGTTCGAATTTCACTAACTTTCAGACAATCAATCAAATCTATCTATTTATTATAACATTCCAAAATTTAGAATTTTGGGATGTTACACACTGATGCAGCCCCCTGGTGTGTTCTCAATGCCAGAAATTATTAAAAATTCTATAAAAAATCATACTAAATTTTCAGGGCATTTGGAGAACTTTTATTTCGGGAAATTTTTTATTGCATGGATAACTCAAAAAATAGTCAGATAATACTATTTTCCTTTACTTAATCTAAATAACATAAAGTAAATAGAAGGTATAGAAAGTTGTGCTTCGTAATTCATCCATCTCATGCCCATCAAAAGGAATCCATTAACAAGGTTGATCAAGTCTTATTAATAAACTTCTTTCGAATAACATGAAACCGGAGAATTTTTTAATAACACTAGGTTACCTCAATGGGGATATGCATGTCCCCAACAATAATAATATCATATTTCTTTTTGATAGTAGGAAGAGGGAATTCAAAACATCCAATAGCAATATTTAAAAAATTTCCAATAGAATTGATGCTATTCACTTGAGGTTGTTTCTTCGAAAAGTGTACCGTATGCTCATTACCATTAACATGAAAAGTGGCATTGCCCTTGTTGCAATGAATAATAGCACCTGCAATATTTAAAAAGGATCTACCAGGGATGATCGACATACTGTCGTCCTCGGGAATATCAAGAATAACAAAGTCCTTTAAGACAGTAATGTTTGCAACCACAACAAGCACATCCTCACAAATATCAATGGGTATAACAGTTGATTTATCAGCCATTTGCAAAGAAATTTCAGTAGGTGTCAACTTATTCAATTCAAGTCTACGATATAAAGAGAAAGGCATAACACTAACACCGGCTCCAAGATCACATAAATCAGTTTTAACATAATTTCTTTTAATGACCATAGTACAGTTGGTATTTCTGGATCTCCAAGTTTTTTTGGTATTCCACCCTTAAAAGTGTAATTAGCAAGCATGGTGGAAATTTCATCTTTCGGTATCTTTCTTTTATATGTAACAATATCTTTCATATACTTAGCATAAGGAGACATTTTCAGAATATCTTTCATATGCAAAAAGACAGGTCTAAGCATTTCAACGAAGCGCTAAAAATCCTCATCATCCGTTTTCTTGGATGGTTTAGGAGGAAAGGGCATGGGTTTCTGAACCCATGGTTCTCTTTCTTTACCATGCTTCCTAGCAACAAAGTCTCTCTTATCATAACGTTTATTCTTAGATTATGGGTTATCAAGATCAACATCAGGTTCAATCTCCACATCATTATCATTACTAGGTTGAGCATTAGCATGAACATCATCATTAACATTATCACTAGGTTCATGCTCATTACCAGATTGTGTCTCAGCATCAGAGATATAAATATCATTTGGATTCTCAGGTGTTTCTATAACAGGTTCACTAGCAGCATGCAAAGTCCTATCATTTTTCCTCTTCTTTTTATTAAAAGGACTAGGTGCATTAGTATTAACTCTCTCAGAATATTGCTCAATTCTTTTAGGATGGCCTTTAGGATACAAAAGTTCCTGAGTCATTTTACCACCTCTAGTCATAACTCTAACAACATGATCATTGCTCTTACTATTCATCTCATTGAGCAAATAATCGTGTGCCTTAAGTACTTGTTCTACTTGAGTTTTTACCATAGAGGCATGTTTACTAATAAGCTTAAGATTATTAACAGTTCTACACATATAATCACCCAAGCGTTCAAGCATATAAGCATTATGTTTCAATTGTCTACTAACATAAGCAATGAAGTTTTCTTGTTTAACAATGAAGTTATCAAATTCATCCAAGCATTGACTAGCAGACTTATTATAAGGAATATCACCTTCATCAAATCTATAGAGAGCATTTACCTCTACTACCTGTGTCGGAATATTAAGACCATGTATCTCTTCAATAGGTGGTAAATTCTTAACATCTTTAGCTTTAATACCTTTTTCTTTCATAGATTTCTTTGCCTCTTGCATATCTTCAGAACTGAGAAATAGAATACCTCTTTTCTTTGGATTTGCCTTAGGAGGTAGTTCGGGAAGAGTCCAATCATTATCATTGCTCAATATATTATTCAATAGTTTTTCAGCTTGCTCAACAGTTCGTTCCCTGAAAACACAACCATCACAACTATCTAGGTGGTCCCTAGAAGCATCGGTTAGTCCATTATAAAAGATATCAAGTATTTCATTTTCTTGAGAGGATGATCAGGCAAAGCATTAAGTAATTGGAGAAACCTCCCCAAGCTTGTGGGAGACTCTCTTCTTCAATTTGCACAAAGTTAAATATTTCATGTAAAGTTGCTTGTTTCTTATGGGCAGGATTTTTTTTCCAGAGAAGTAATATATCATATCCTGGGGACTAGCATACAACCAGGAGCAAGATAATTAAACCATATCTTAGCATCACCCTTTAATGAGAAAGGAAACAACTTGAGAAAATAGTAATAGCGAATTTTTTCCTCATGGGCAAATAGGGTGGCTATATCATTCAACTTAGTAAGAGGTGCCACAACAGTTTTAGATTCATAACCATGGAAATGATTAGACTCGACCAAAGTAATTAACTCAGGATCGGCAGAGAATTCATAATCCTTATCAGTAACAAAGATAGGTGAAGTAGCAAACTTAGGATCATACTGCATTCTAGCATTCAAAGATTTTTCTTTCAGCTTAGCTAACAGTTTCTTAAGATCATCTCTATCATTACAAGCAAAAAAATCTCTAGCAGTTTCTTCATCCATAATATAACCTTCAGGTACCTTATGCAATTCATATCTAGGGTGAGAATCATAATCTTCAGTTTCAATAATATCATCAGTTTCAGTAATTTCATTCTCTCTAACCCTAGCAAGTTGTTCATCAAGAAATTCACCTAATGGCACAGTATTATCAAGCAAGGCAGTAGTATCATCATAACCATCATGCATAGCAGAAGTGGCATCATCAATTACATGTGACATATCGGAATCAATAGCAGGTGTAGGTGTCGCAAGTTTAATTAAAACAGAAGGTGAATCAAGTGCAAAGCTAGATGGCAGTTCCTTACCTCCCCTCGCAGTAGGGGGATATATATTAGTTCTAATATATTTGAAATTCCTCATAGTGATCAACAAATATAAATCCCAAGTGACTCAAAGAATAGAGCTATGCTCCCCAGCAACGGCGCCATAAAAAGGTCTTGATAACCCACAAGTATAGGGGATCGCAACAGTTTTCGAGGGTAGAGTATTCAATCCAAATTTATTGATTCGACACAAGGGGAGCCACAGAATATTCTCAAGTATTAGTAGTTGAGTTATCAATTCAACCACACCTGAAAGACTTAATATCTACAGCAAAGTATTTAGTAGCAAAGTACCATGGAAGTAACGGTAATGGTGGCAAAAGTAACAGTAGCAGTTTTGTAGCAATTGTAATAGTGGCAATGGAAAAGTAACTTAGCAAAGATCAATATGAAACGAACACGTAGGCAATGGACCAATGATGGATAATTATGTCAGATGGCATTCATCATGCAATAGTTATAACCTAGGGTGACACAAAACTACCTCCAATTCATCAATATAATGTAGGCATGTATTCGTATATAGTCATACGTGCTTATGGAAAAGAACTTGCATGGCATCCTTTGTCCTACCATCCCGTGGCAACGGGGTCCTAATGGAAACTAAGGGATATTAAGGCCTCCTTTTAATAGAGAACCGGACCAAAGCATTAGCAGTAAGTGAATACATGAACTCCTCAAACTACGGTAATCAGCGGAAAGAACCCCAATTATTGTCACCTTGCGGTATGCAGATCGTAACTCATAATAGGTGTCTACAATTTGCAAGATCAGATCAAGAAATATATTCATGAAAACATAATAGGTTCAGATCTGAAATCATGCCACTCGGGCCCTAGTGACAAGCATTAAACATAGCAAAGTCATAGAAACATCAATCTCAGAACCTAGTGGATACTAGGGATCAAACCCTAACAAAAGTAACTCAATTACATGATAAATCTCATCCAACCCTGTTGGGGAACGCAGTATTTCAAAAAAATTCCAACGCACACGCAAGATCATGGTGATGCATAGCAATGAGAGGGGAGAGTGTTGTCTACGTACCCTCGTAGACCGTAAGTGGAAGCATTATGACAACGCGGTTGATGTAGTTGTACGTCTTCACGATCGACTGATCCTAGTACCGAAAGTATGGCACCTCCGCGATCTGCACACATTCGGCTCGGTGACGTCCCATGAACTCACGGTCCAGCAGAGTGTCGAGGGAGAGCTTCGTCAGCACGACGGCGTGATGACGGTAATGATGATGCTACCAGAACAGGGCTTCGCCTAAGCATCGTTATGATATGACCGAGGTGGATTATGGTGGAGGGGGGCACCGCACATGGCTAAGAGATCAATGATCAACTTGTGTGTCTATGGGGTGCCCCCTCCCCCCGTATATAAAGGAGTGGAGGAGGGGGAGAGGGTCGGCCTCCTAGGCGCGCCCAAGAGTGGAGTCCTACTCCCGGTGGGAGTAGGATTCCCCCTTCCCTAGTTGGAGTAGGAGAGGGGAGGAAGGGGAGAAGGAGAGAAGGAAAGGGGGGCCGGCCCCCCTCCCAATTTAGATTGGGCTTGGGGGGGGCGCCCCCACCTTGGCCGCCTCCTCCTCCTTTCCACTATGGCCCATTAAGGCCCATTGACTCCCCGGGGGGTTCCGCTAACACCCCGGTACTCCGGTATATGCCCAAACTCTCTCAAAACCTTTCTGATGTCCAAACATAGCCATCCAATATATCGATCTTTATGTCTCGACCATTTCGAGACTCCTCGTCATGTCCGTGATCACATTCAGGACTCCGAACTACCTTCGGTACATCAAAACACATAAACTCATAATATCGGTCGTCACCGAATGTTAAGCGTGCGGACCTACGGGTTCGAGAACTATGTAGACATGACCGAGACACGTCTCCGGTCAATAACCAATAGCGGAACCTAGATATTCATATTGGCTCCCACATATTCTACAAAGATCTTTATCGGTCAAACCGCATAACAATATACGTTGTTCCCTTTGTCATCGGTATGTTACTTGCCCGAGATTCGATCGTTGGTATCCTCATACCTACTTCAATCTCGTTACCGGCAAGTCTCTTTACTCATTCCGTAATGCATCATCCTGTAACTAACTCTTTAGTCACATTGCTTGCAAGGCTTATAGTGATGAGCATTACCGAGAGGGCCCGGAGATACCTCTCTCACAATCGGAGTGACAAATCCTAATCTCAATCTATGCTAACTCTACAAACACCATCGGAGACACCTGTAGAGCACCTTTATAGTCACCCAGTTATGTTGTGACGTTTGATAGCACACTAAGTGTTCCTCCGATATTCGGAGTTGCATAATCTCGTAGTCGTAGGAACATGTATAAGTTATGAAGAAAGCAATAGCAACGAACTAAACAATCATCGTGCTAAGCTAACATATGGGTCAAGTCAATCACATCATTCTCTAATGATGTGATCACGTTAATCAAATGACAACTCTTTGTCCATGGCTAGGCAACTTAACCATCTTTGATTAATGAGCTAGTAAAGTGAAGGCATACTAGTGACACTCAGTTTGTCTATGTATTCACACATGTACTAAGTTTTCGGTTAATACAATTCTAGCATGAATAATAAACATTTACCATGATATAAGGAAATATAAACAACAACTTTATTATTGCCTCTAGGGAATATTTTCTTCAGTCTCCCACCTGCACTAGAGTCAATAATCTCGTTCACATCATCATGTGATTTTGCACCAATAGTTCACATCTTTATGTGATTAGTTCACATCTTCATGTGACTAATACCCAAAGGGTTTACTAGAGTCAATAATCTAGTTCACCTCACTATGTGATTAATGCCCAAAGAGTGATCATGTTTTGCTTGTGAGAGAAGTATAGTCTACGGGTCCGCAACATTCAAATCTGTATGTATTTTGCAAATTTCTATGTCTACAATACTCTGCACGGAGCTACTCTAGCTAATTGCTCCCACTTTCAATATGTATCCAGATCGAGACTTAGAGTCATCTAGATCGATGTAAAAATCTTGCATCGACGTAACTCCTTACGACGAACTCTTTTATGACCTCCATAACCAAGAAATATTTCTTTAGTCCTCTAAGGATAATTTTTACCATTGTCCAGTGATCGACTCCTAGATCACTATTGTCCTTCCTTGCCAGAATCATGCTAAGGTATAAAATAGGACTGGTACACAGCACAACATACTTTATAGAACCTATGACTAAGGCATAGGGAATGACTTTTCATTCTCTTTCTATTTTCTGTTGTGGTCGGGTTTTGAGTCTTTACTCAACTTCACACCCTGCAACACAGGAAAGAACTCCTTCTTTGACTGTTCCATTTTGAACTACTTCAAAATCTTGTCAAGGTATGTACTCATTGAAAAATCTTATCAAGCGTCTTGATCTACCTCTATAGATCTTGATGCTCAATGTGTAGGCAGCTTCACCGAGGTCTTTCTTTGAAAGATTCTTATACGATTATCCTTTTATGCTATCCAGAAATTCAATATCATTTCCGATCAACAATATGTCATACACATATAATATCAGAAATACTACAGAGCTCCCACTCACTTTCTTGTAAATACAGGCTTCTCCAAAAGTTTGTATAAAACTATATGCTTTGATCAACTCATCAAAGCTTATATTCCAACTCCGAGATGCTTGCACCAGTCCATAGATGGATCGCTGGAGCTTGCACATTTTGTTAGCACCTTTAGGGTTGACAAAACTTTATTCTTGTATCATATACAACTATTTTTTTAAGAAATCCATTAAGGAATGCAGTTTTGACATCCATTTGCCAAATTTCATAAAATGTGGCAACAACTAACATGATTCGGACAGACTTAAGCATCTCTACGAGTGAGAAAATCTCATTGTAGTAAACACCTTGAACTTGTCAAAAACCCTTTTGCGACAATTTGAGCTTTGTAGATAGTAACACTACTATCAGCGTCCGTCTTCCTCTTGAAGATCCATTTATTCTCAATGGCTCGGCGATCATTGGGCAAGTCAATCAAAGTCCATAGTTCATTCTTTATACATTGAAACCATCTCAGATTTCATGGCCTTAAGCCATTTCACGAAATCTGGGCTCATCATCACTTCCTCATAGTTCGTAGGTTCGTCATGGTCTATTAACATGACTTCCAGAAAGGATTACCGTACCACTCTGGTGCGGACCATACTCTGGTTGTCCTACGAGGTTCGGTGTAGCGCCCCGAGACCGTTGCGCCAGGTGTCTTCCGGTGTTCCGTTGTTGTTGCCTTGTCATTTGCTTGTGTGTTGCATCTTGCCATGTCATCATGTGCATTGCATCACCATGTTTTCAAAACTTGCATCCGTCCGAGTTTCCCCAGTTCTCTCTGTTGTCCGTTCCGAGTCCAGACACACTTGCACGCACCCGTGGCATGTCCGAAATATTATTTTATAAGTGGCTGGGAAATGTTCTCGGAATGGGATGAGAGTTGATGTGTGGTCTTATTATAGTGTAGATAGACCTCCTGTCAAGTTTCATCGCATTTGAAGTTCGTTTGACGCCCCAACGATTAACTATAGCGGCAGTATAGCCGGTCTATCGTTGGACGTTTTCGGTCTCCGGAAACAGTCGCCGGGCCTCTCCTCTTCTCTCTTCTCAGACCTTTGCTGCACTACCTCTCACCGCCAGGCCCTACCTAACCTCTCTCGTCAGCCCGCGGACCTCCTCCCGCGCGCGCCCGAAATCTGTCCTGGACCCGACCCGGGCAGTCGTCACCGTTGTGTCTGGATCATCCCCAAACGTCTACAAAACATCTCCGTTTTGTTAATTGGGCTCCCTAACTATTTTATTGGCGACCGTCCGATTACGATTGTAGGGATGAGGTTGCCCCTAACCTAATCTGTGATGTATATATATAGTCCACCCCTAGTCTAATTTCCAACCAAATCCCTAATTTCTAGGGATCCTCCTAGCCGCCGCCGCACTCTTTTCCCACCTCGGGATCCCCTCATTCCCCCTGCACCAACCATCAGCCACACCCAGATCCAATACATGCATCCCATCGACCCATCTTGAGTCAACGACCGCCGACGCTCAAATCCCGCAGGAGCCCGAGCTCCACCTCCTCGCCCACCATCCCCGTCTCCTAGATCCTAGTGCGCCCGAGCTCTCTGCTGCTCCTTGTGCCAACCATCACCGGAGCGCAGCCGCCTTTCCGCCGCCGTCGAGCGCCGGCTGTGCCCGACCTCGACCTCCAGGACGCCCGCGCCTCTGCTTCAAGGATCTCCTCGTCCCCAACCAAGAGCGCCATCCGGTCCCGAGCACCACGCCATCGCCCCGCCGTCAAGGCTGCTCCCGTCCCCTTTGTCCCGTCGCCTGGATCGCGCGCCGCAAGTTCCCTGTCTCCAGCGCCGCCGCACCTTGGAGCAGACTTGGTGGCTTCGTCCTCCTCTGAATCCCGCCGTCTTCTCTCTACTCTCTGGCTCACTTCATCTCTCTTCCTTTGTGGTTCTACAGAGACCTCCCCATGGATCCTCGTGGTCGAGCTCTCCCCGTCGCCAGTTGCCTCGCCGACCCGCCGCTTCTCGCGCCTGCCGACCCCACCATCTCGCCTTCGCTCGCTGCCATCCTCTTCCCGGTGGTCCTCCGTCGCGCCCCTGTTTTTCCCGAGCGAGACGAGCAGCGCAGCCCAATCCGTGACATCGCGGGTTGACCCCGGCCCAGCACCAACTCTCTTCAGCCGCGCAAGGCCCAGTGCGCCAGCACCCCTCTGCGGCCTGCCTTGGCCTCTCCAGCGATCGGGCTGAAGCCCAAGGGGTGAGCTGCCCCCCAGCGCCTATCTGTTGGCCCAAGAATAGATTCGGCCCAATGTATTTTTTCCCTTGTCTGCGATTTTAGCAATTAAACCTGAGACTGCAGTTTTGCAGGAAAACCCTCATACTTCATTCATTTAATAACTTCACAACCGTGCATCGGATTAAAACAAACTTTATATGAAACTTGCTTAGAATTTTGTGTAGATTAATATTTTGCCATTTTCACCTAGGTTTAAAATGTTTAAAAATGCGGTTTGTTTAAATTTGCCCGTATGCCATGCTAAAATGCTTTTATTGATAACTAAATAACCGTAACTCGGAATTTAATAAACTTTATATGTAAATGGGGTGGAAAAATGCCTAGTTTAACATGGTGTCATTGCTTTGCATGTTTAACAACTCTAAATTTTGGTTTAGGGCAGAACAGTACCATAACTAAAATATGCACATGCGGCTTTTCCGGACTTGTTGCTTGTTGTTCCGGCCTCATTTAAACTTGCCTAGATAGGTAGTTTTTTCATGTTTCACCTCTTGCCATGTTAACCAACATTTAATATTGATGGGTACATAAACAAGATCGAACTAAATAAGTCATGTGGTGTTTCGTCAATATGCAACGGAGTTGCATATTGAGCTCCACTTAATTTGTAGGGTTGTTTGTGCACTTTGCCATGCCATGCCTCATTAAACCGGACATGCATCATACTTGTTTGCGCATCGTGCCATGCTTATGTGGTGGTTGTTTACTATGTTGTTTGCTTTCTTTCCGGTGTACTCCGTCTCGGTAATCCGGTAACGTCGTGTTGTGAGGATTCGTCCGACTACGTCTGTTTGTCTTCTTCATGGACTCGTTCTTCTTCGTTGCGGGATTTCAGGCAAGATGACCATACCCTCGAAATCACTTCTATCTTTGCTTGCTAGTTGCTCGCTCTTTTGCTATGCCTATGCTGCGATACCTACCACTTGCTTATCATGCCTCCCATATTGTTGAGCCAAGCCTCTAACCCACCTTGTCCTAGCAAACTATTGTTTGGCTATGTTACCGCTTTGCTCAGCCCCTCTTATAGCGTTGTTAGTTGTGGGTGAAGATTGGAGCTTGGTCCATGTTTGGAACATGGATATTTGTTGGGATATCACAATATCACTTATTTAATTAATGCATCTATATACTTGGTAAAGGGTGGAAGGCTTGGCCTTATGCCTGGTGTTTTGTTCCACTCTTGCCGCCCTAGTTTCCGTCATATCGGTGTTATGTTCCCAGATTTTGCGTTCCTTACGCGGTTGGGTTATAATGGGAACCCCTTGATAGTTCACCTTGAATAAAACTCCTCCAGTAAGGCCCAACCTTGGTTTTACCATTCGCCACCTAGCCTTTTTCCCTTGGGAGTCGCGCATCCCGAGGGTCATCTTTATTTTAACCCCCCCGGCCAGTGCTTGTCTAAGTGTTGGTCCGAACTAGAGTCCTTTGCAGCGCCACCTCGGGGAAACTTGAGGGCTGGTTTTAGTTGTATGGAGCGCTCATCCGGTGTTGCCCTGAGAACGAGATATGTGCAGCTCCTATCAGGATGTCGGCGCATCGGGCAGTCTTGCTGGTCTTGTTTTACCTGTCGAAATGTCTTGTAACCGGGATTCCGAGCCTGATCGGGACTTCCCGCTATAAGGAATATCCTTCGTTAACCATGAGAGCTTGTGATGGGCTAAGTTGGGACACCCCTGCAGGGATATGATCTTTTGAAAGCCGTGCCCGCGGTTATGGGCAGATGGGAATTTGTTAACGTCCGGTTGCAGAAAACCTGAAGTTGATCTTAATTAAAATAGATCAACCGCGTGTGTAACCGTGATGTTCTCTTTCCGGCGGAGTCCGGGAAGTGAACACGGTGTTGGAGTTATGCTTGACGTAGGTTGTTCTAGGATCACTTCTTGATCATAGTTGTTCGACCGTGCTTTTGCCTTCTCTTCTCGCTCTCATTTGCGTATGTTAGCCACCATAAATGCTAGTCGCTTGCTGCAGCTCCACCTTATACCTTTTACCCTTCCTATAAGCTTAAATAGTCTTGATCGCGAGGGTGCGAGATTGCTGAGTCCCCGTGACTCACAGATACTTCCAAAACCTGCTTGTAGGTGCCGTTGAACCGTGCAGATGACGCAACCAAGCTCAAGGAGGAGCTCGATGAAGATCTTGCCCTTTGTGTTGTTTTGTTCTAGTTGATCAGTAGTGGAGCCCAGTTGGGGTCGATCGGGGATCTGTGTAGCATTTGGGGTAGTCTTCTTTTATTTTGGCTCCGTAGTCGGGCCCTGATTTTATTTGGATGATGTAATGCTTTCTTCATGTAATTGTGTGAAGTGGCGATTGTAAGCCAACTATGTATCTCTTTCCCTTATGTATTACATGGGTTTGCAAAGATTACCTCACTTGCGACATTGCTTTCAATGCGGTTATGCCTCTAAGTCATGCTTCGACACGTGGGAGATATAGCCGCATCGAGGGCGTTACAAGTTGGTACCAGAGCCTTCCCCAACCTTTGGAGCCCCCTGCTTGATCGAATTAGCTGACGTTGTTGAGTCTAGAAAAAAAAGTTTTGAGTCATTTAGGAATTATATATCGAAGAGTTAGGAATTCTTTTTACTCCCCAGTCCCTTCATCGCTCTGGTGAGGCATCCTGACGTAGAGTTTTGACTCTTCTCTTCTCAAATTTCACTAAAAAAAGTTTAGGATCACGCGGGTATCTTGGAATCGTTCCGATGGTTTTGTGACGAGAACATTGTTCTTGGTGCCTCCTGTCATTTAGGGGTTGTGGCAGTGTCCCGGGGAGTTGAGCTCCGAGGTGTTGTCATCACAATTTTACCGTTGCAGTTCTGGAATACCTGAGATTAGTTTCGCCGACATCGAAAATCTCTTTTATGCAGTTGTTGGTGAGATAACCTCGATGCCACCCAGTACTGGGGCGGGAGTTCGGGAGTATTGCCATAACTCGTATAACAGATGCTTTTCGAAGGTTGAGGTAAACGATTTCCGAAGGTTTCTTGGTTATGTGTTGAAGGATGGATACAGTTAGATGTAGGATTTACTAGATTTGGGTGAGATATTATGCTTCCCATGTATCCCCAACGCCTGATTGCATAACCGGGAAAGTTTCGGGAGTTTATAAGTGGGAATTCAAGTAGCTCTTAGGATATCTTTCCGACAGATGTATGATATGAAATTGGGGTTCGACGTCTAGTGGTCCGCCTATCCACGGTTGATTTTATAGTGGTCTCGTTGTGTCTTAAAGAGTCCTTGGCTATGCCGACTCGGGGATGCTTCGTATGTCATGTGCACTGCCTTGTACACGATGGTGCTGTACGATCGAGCCCGTGTAGGCCCCACCACGAAAACTTTAGATGAAATCTCAATCATATGTTTGTTCTGGCTTATTCTGCAAGCCAATCCTTTGTTTTGTTTTGAGTTGTGGTATTTGAGTTTCTTCGATGTCAAGTGTTTGATTCCATACCTTCCCCAAATGGTGTTCTCATACTCAGATGCGAATACTAATCCTTCTCGACCATTGAGTTTGTCTTTTCAATTTCTTTTCAACCGGTGTGCTCCTCTTCAAATGGATCCAATCTTGTCAACATTCACAAGATCAATTATCAGTTCTTCTCAACGGTGTTTGTTTCATCCGTCCCCAAGTTGCCTTTGTTTTCCCGCCCACCCACCCTTTTTCTTCAAGGACTAAGATTTCTTTATCAAGTATCCTTTTATTCATGTGAAGTCTCTCCATTCTTTTCCGTCAATATTCTTACCCGGTGATTCTCAAGAAGATGTTCTAGTAGTTCATCATTCTTCATTCTTTCCATCTCCGGCAGATCCAATACAAGCTTTGTTGATCATATTTTTTCCTCATTTCAATACCTTCTCATACCGGTGCACCTCTTAATCATCTACTCCTCGCTATTTATTTGTTTAGGAGTGCCGAACATATCTCAAAAGGCTCGTCTTGTCATTCAAGATACGTTCAACTTATTTCGATGTTGTTATCTCATTCAAGCCGTTTAATTCAAATGGTGCAATCTTCTTTTCAAGCAATCATTCAATGGTGTTTCTTTTGAGTGTGCCCTAACCTTCAGGTCTTTTCCCAGGATCTTACCCGACTCTTCTTATTTGTCCGGAGCTATCCTCAAATTCTTTTCGAAGTTTTGACGTAAGAATGAATTTTCATCAGTCAAGTGCCTTTCTCCAAGATCTTTCAAATTATTTTCATCGTTGGTTCAACTTTTCCATTCTTCTTCATTACGGAGTGCTTCAACAATTCTTCATGGTGTGTCCCGTCGTAATTCTCAGAATTTGAAGTTCGAAGAAGAGTTTCTCTCAAATCTTGCCCCATTCTCGGCCATCATCTCATAGTTGTTTTTGGATTGTGAGAATTTTTTTCACCTATCCGGAGCAATTCAAGATTCTTTTCAGTCTGTTTCTCCGGAGCCCATCATCTCAGAATTTATTCATTCTCAACTTTCAGCTATGGTTATCCAAATCTTACCGGTGCTTCGTTCAAGTGATCTCTAATCAGTTCGTCAGCCCTTCGTTCTCATGTATCTAGATTCTCTCGAGCATCTTCGTTCATTTGCAAATTCTTCCCGGTGATTCGTTATCTTTTATTCGTTCATTTTCAATTCATACGGTGGTTCGTTCAAGATTTCTTCTTCTTTCTTATCATATCAATTTATTCGTTGTTTCAACCCTACCGGTGGTTCGTCGAAGACCTTCTCAAGTTTTGCGCTATATCTATCTTAATCCTTTCTACAAGAATAACTTGTATTCAATCCATTGTTTTTCATCAATTTAATTGGTGAAGGATAAGCATAATGTAATTCTTATTCTTGTTTCATCGAGTGAATTCAATTCCTTATTCCGGAGGTTCATCTTATCACACTCTCGGTTCAAGATGCTTTATCTTTCCTTCCGGAGTTCCAAGTTTCCACTTTATCTCGTCGCAAAGTTTCATCCAATCATTGCAAGTATTCACCTTGTGTTTTCAACCTCTCTTTCCTTCCGTTTGATTGTCCTTTTGTTACCGGAGTTCTTCATGGAGGCTCTACATGATGGTTCTTTAAGGATTTAATTCCTTCTCGGAGTGTTCATCGAGATTCTTTTCTAAGGAGCTCAAACATTCTTCATCTTGCAATCCGGAGTGCAATTCTTTCTACCTTATCATTGGAGGTGGTATTATGTCATTCTTGATAATTTGAGCTCATGTTTCATGATTCACAGGTTGTTAAGAATGGAGTATTTTAAATCCATCAATCTCTTCATTGGAGTTATCTTGGGCTATTTTTTACCTTAAGCCTTCTCTAAGGATTGTTGCAATTATGGTGCTTATAAATGATCCAAGTTCTTCATTTATCCTCCTGGTGAAATAGCTTTCCCGTCTCCTTGTTCATACCAATCCAATTCTTTTCTGTGAGTGGCAGGTTGTCACCTCATATTTTAAGATGTCTTCCATAAGCCCACATCAAGCTTATCCTTTTCGTTGTGGATTTTTTCCAACAACTCCGTTCGACCCTTCTCCTAAGGATGCCTTTTCAAGCTCAATTTTCACAGAAGTTGGCATTTTCTCCTCCATTCTTTTATTTCAATTATCTATCTTCTATTTCTTCCATCCGGAGTCATTGTGATGTTGCTCTCTTCAACCCTTCTTCTTGTGTTGTCAGGACCGTGTTCTTTTCGTGCTTATCCTTTTAACCGGAGTGTCGTGTCCTCTTTTCAAGTATCATCACATCTTGTCAAGATCATGTTCAATTCCTTCCATTTCCAACCAGAGTGTTGTCGTAATTGATCTTTATCGTTCCTTGTGCTTCTCATTTCAACCGGAGTGCTTGCATGTACTTCTTGTTCATTGCAACCTTTTCTTATGTCTTTCAACCTACAAGGTTCTAGTATTGATCCTTGTTTCTCTTTTCTAACGGAGGTTTTCAACTTTATTCATCTTAGTTGTATTCTTTCTTTCAATTTGGCTTAACCTTTTCAAGGTTCTTTGGTTTCACTCGTTTGTCAAAGGAGCAACTTAGTTTTACCTCTTCTCTTGCTCTTCCATTTTTTCCCTCCGGTGCCATTCTAGATCTCGGGACGAGATCTTCTCGTAGTGGTGGAGTGTTGTAACGCCCCGAGACCGTTGCGCCAGGTGTCTTCCGGTGTTTCGTTGTTGTTGCCTTGTCATTTGCTTGCGTGTTGCATCTTGCCATGTCATCATGTGCATTGCATCATCATGTTTTCAAAACTTGCATCCGTCCGGGTTTCCCTAGTTCTCTCTGTTGTCCGTTCCGAGTCCAGACACACTTGCACGCACCCGTGGCATGTCCGAAATATTATTTTATAAGTGGCTGGGAAATGTTTTCGGAATGGGATGAGAGTTGACGTGTGGTCTTATTATAGTGTAGATAGACCGCATGTCAAGTTTCATCGCATTTGAAGTTCGTTTGACGCCCCAACGATTAACTATAGCGACAGTATAGCCGGTCTATCATCGGACGTTTTCGGTCTTCGGAAACAGTCGCCGGGCCTCTCCTCTTCTCTCTTCTCAGACCTTTGCTGCACTACCTCTCACCGCCAGGCCCTACCTAACCTCTCTCGTCAGCCCGCGGACCTCCTCCCGCGCGCGTCCGAAATCTGTCCCGGACCCGACCCGGGCAGTCGTCACCGTTGTGTCCGGATCATCCCCTAACGTCTACAAAACATCTCCGTTTTGTTAATTGGGCTCCCTAACTATTTTATTCGCGACCGTCCGATTATGATCATAGGGATGAGGTATCCCCTAACCTAATCTGTGATGTATATATATAGTCCACCCCTAGTCTAATTTTAGACCAAATCACTAATTTCTAGGGATCCTCCTAGCCGTCGCACTCTTTTCCCACCTCGGGATCCTCTCATTCCCCCTCCACCAACCATCAGCCACACCCAGATCCAATCCATCCATCCCATCGACCCATCTCGAGTCAACGACCGTCGACGCTCAAATCCCGCAGGAGCACGAGCTCCACCTCCTCGCCCAACATCCCCGTCTCCTAGATCCCAGCGCGCCCGAGCTCTCTGCTGCTCCTTGCGCCAACCACCACCGGAGCGCAGCCGCCCTTCCGTCGCCGTCGAGCGCCGGCTGTGCCCGACCTCGACCTCCAGGCCGCCCGCGCCTCTGCTTCAAGGACCTCCTCGTCCCCAACCAAGAGCGCCATCCGGTCCCGAGCACCACGCCATCGCCCCGCCGTCAAGGCTGCTCGCGTCCCCTTTGTCCCGTCGCCTGGATCGCGCGCCACAAGTTCCCTGTCTCCAGCGCCGCCGCACCTTGGAGCAGATTTGGTGGCTTCGTCCTCCTCTGAATCCCGCCGTCTTCTCTCTGCTCTCTGGCTCACTTCATCTCTCTTCCTTTGTGGTTCTACAGAGACCTCCCCATGGATCCTCGTGACCGAGCTCTCCCGTCGCCAGTTGCCTCGCCGACCCGCCGCTTCTCGCGCCTGCCGACCCCAACATCTCGCCTTCGCCCGCTGCCATCCTCTTCCCGGTGGTTCACCGTCGCGCCCCTGTTTTGCCCGAGCGAGACGAGCAGCGCAGCCCAATCCGCGTCGTCGTGGGTTGACCGCGTCCCAGCACCAGCTCTCTTCCCTCTGCGGCCTGCCTTGGCCTCTCCAGCGATCGGGCCGAAGCCCAAGGTGTGAGCTGCCCCCCAGCGCCTCTCTATTGGCCCAAGAATAGATTCGGCCCAATGTATTTTTTTCCTTGTCTGCGATTTTAGCAATTAAACCTGAGACTGCAGTTTTGCAGGAAAACCCTCATACTTCATTCATTTAATAACTTCACAATCGTGCATCGGATTAAAACAAAATTTATATGAAACTTGCTTAGAATTTTGTGTAGATTAATATTTTGCCATTTTCACCTAGGTTTAAAATGTTTAAAAATGCGGTTTGTTTAAATTTGCCCATATGCCATGCTAAAATGCTTTTATTGATAACTAAATAACCGTAACTCGGAATTTAATAAACTTTATATGTAAATGGGGTGGAAAAATGCCTAGTTTAACATGGTGTCATTGCTTTGCATGTTTAACAACTCTAAAATTTGGTTTAGGGCAGAACAGTACCATAACTAAAATATGCACATGCGGCTTTTCCGGACTTGTTGCTTGTTGTTCCGGCCTCATTTAAACTTGCCTAGATAGGTAGTTTTCTCATGTTTCACCTCTTGCCATGTTAACCAACATTTAATATTGTTGGGTACATAAACAAGATCGAACTAAATAAGTCATGTGGTGTTTCGTCAATATGCAACGGAGTTGCATATTGAGCTCCACTTAATTTGTAGGGTTGTTTGTGCACTTTGCCATGCCATGCCTCATTAAACCGGACATGCATCATACTTGTTTGCCCATCGTGCCATGCTTATGTGGTGGTTGTTTACTATGTTGTTTGCTTTCTTTCCGGTGTACTTCGTCTCGGTAATCCGGTAACGTCGTGTTGTGAGGATTCGTCCGACTACGTCTGTTTGTCTTCTTCATGGACTCGTTCTTCTTCCTTGCGGGATTTCAGGCAAGATGACCATACCCTCGAAATCACTTCTATCTTTGCTTGCTAGTTGCTCGCTCTTTTTCTATGCCTATGCTGCGATACCTACCACTTGCTTATCATGCCTCCCATATTGTTGAGCCAAGCCTCTAACCCACCTTGTCCTAGCAAACCGTTGTTTGGCTATGTTACCGCTTTGCTCAGCCCCTCTTATAGCGTTGTTAGTTGCGGGTGAAGATTGGAGCTTGTTCCATGTTTGGAACATGGATATTTGTTGGGATATCACAATATCACTTATTTAATTAATGCATCTATATACTTGGTAAAGGGTGGAAGGCTTGGCCTTATGCCTGGTGTTTTGTTCCACTCTTGCCGCCCTAGTTTCCGTCATATCGGTGTTATGTTCCCGGATTTTGCGTTCCTTACGCGGTTGGATTATAATGGGAACCCCTTGACAGTTCACCTTGAATAAAACTCCTCCAGTAAGGCCCAACCTTGGTTTTACCATTCGCCACCTAGCCTTTTTCCCTTGGGAGTCGCGCATCCCGAGGGTCATCTTTATTTGAACCCCCCGGGCCAGTGCTTGTCTAAGTGTTGGTCTGAACTAGAGTCCTTTGCAGCGCCACCTCGGGGAAACTTGAGGGCTGGTTTTAGTTGTACGGAGCGCTCATCTAGTGTTGCCCTGAGAACGAGATATGTGCAGCTCCTATCAGGATGTCGGTGCATCGGGCGGTCTTGCTGGTCTTGTTTTACCTATCGAAATGTCTTGTAACCGGGATTTCGAGCCTGACCGGGACTTCCCGCTATAAGGAATATCCTTCGTTGACCGTGAGAGCTTGTGATGGGCTAAGTTGGGACACCCCTGCAGGGATATGATCCTTCCAAAGCCGTGCCCGCGGTTATGGGCAGATGGGAATTTGTTAACGTCCGGTTGCAGAAAACCTGAAGTTGATCTTAACTAAAATAGATCAACTGCGTGTGTAACCGTGATGTTCTCTTTCCGGCGGAGTCCGGGAAGTGAACACGGTGTTGGAGTTATGCTTGACGTAGGTTGTTCTAGGATCACTTCTTGATCATAGTTGTTCGACCGTGCTTTTGCCTTCTCTTCTCGCTCTCATTTGCGTATGTTAGCCACCATAAATGCTAGTCGCTTGCTGCAGCTCGACCTTATACCTTTTACCATTCCTATAAGCTTAAATAGTCTTGATCACGAGGGTGCGAGATTGCTGAGTCCCCGTGACTCACAGATACTTCCAAAACCAGCTTGCAGGTGCCGTTGAACCGTGCAGATGACGCAACCAAGCTCAAGGAGGAGCTCAATGAAGATCTTGCCCTTTGTGGTGTTCCGTTCTAGTTGATCAGTAGTGGAGCCCAGTTGGGGTTGATCGGGGATCTGTATAGCATTTGGGGTAGTCTTCTTTTATTTTGGCTCCATAGTCGGGCCCTGATTGTATTTGGATGATGTAATGCTTTATTCATGTAATTGTGTGAAGTGGCGATTGTAAGCCAACTATGTATCTCTTTCCCTTATGTCTTACATGGGTTTGCGAACATTACCTCACTTGCGACATTGCTTTCAATGCGGTTATGCCTCTAAGTCGTGCTTCGACACGTGGGAGATATAGCCGCATCGAGGGCGTTACATTCGGTAGTGACTTGATATGAAGTTTCATGATCATCATCATTAGCTTCCTCACTAATTGGCGTAAAAATCATTAGAACTGATTTCTGTGATGAACTACTTTCCAATTCAGGAGAAGGTACAATTACCTCATCAAGTTCTACATTCCTCCCACTCACTTCTTTCGAGAGAAACTTCTTCTCTAGAAAGGATCCACTCTTAGCAACAAAGATCTTGCCTTTCGGATTTGTGATAGAAGGTGTACCCAACAGTTTCTTTTGGGTATCCTATGAAGACGCACTTTTTCGGTTTGGGTTTGAGCTTATCAGGCTGAAACTTTTTCACATAAGCATCACAACCCCAAACTTTAAGAAACGATAGCTTAGGTTTCTAGCCAAACCATAGTTCATACGGTGTCGTCTCAACAGATTAGATGGTGCCCTATTTAACGTGAATGTACCCGTCTCTAATGCATAACCCCAAAAGGATAGTTGTAAGTCGGTAAGAGAAATCATAGATTACACTATGTCCAATAAAGTACGGTTATGACGTTTGGACACACCATTATGTTGTGGTGTTCCAGGTGGCATGAATTTGTGAAACTATTTCACATTGTTTTAGCTGAAGACCAAACTCGTAACTCAAATATTTGTCTCCGCGATCAGATCGTAGAAACTTTATTTTCCTGTTACGATGACTTTCCACTTCACTCTGAAATTCTTTGAACTTTTCAAATGTTTCAGACTTATGTTTCATCAAGTAGATATACCCATATCTGCTCAAATCATCTATGAAGGTCAGAAAATAATGATACCCGCCGCGAGCCTCAACACTCATTGGACCGCATACATCAGTATGTATTATTTCCAATAAGTCAGTTGCTCGCTCCATTGTTCCGGAGAATGGAGTCTTAGTCATCTTGCCCATAAGGCATGGTTTGCAAGCATCAAGTGATTCATAATCAAGTGATTCCAAAAGCCCATCAGCATGGAGTTTCTTCATGCGCTTTACACCAATATGACCTAAACGATAGTGCCACAAATATGTTGCACTATCATTATTAACTTTGCATCTTTTGGCTTCAATATTATGAATATGTGTATCACTGAGATTCAATAAACCATTTATATTGAGTGTATGACCATAGAAGGTTTTATTCATGTAAATAGAACAAAAAATAATGAATAACCGTATTGCAATAAAGATGATCCAATCATATTCATGCTCAATGCAAACACCAATCATCACCTCGCCCTTAACTAGTCTCTGTTTATTCTGCAACTCCCGTTTCGAGTTACTACTCTTAGCAACTGAACCAGTATCAAATACCGAGGGGTTGCTATAAACACTAGTAAAGTACACATCAATAACATGTATATCCAATATAACTTTGTTCAGTATGCCATCCATCTTATCCACCAAGTATCTAGGGCAGTTCCACTTCTAGTGACCATTTCCTTTGTAGTAGAAGCACTCAGTTTCAGGCTTGGATCTAGCTTTGGGCTTCTTCATGGGAGTGGCAACTTGCTTGCCATTCTTCTTGAAGTTACCTTTCTTTCCCTTTCCCTTTTACTTGAAACTAGTGGTCTTGTCAACCATCAACACTTGATGCTTTTCTTGATTTCTACCATCGCTGATTTCAGCATTGCGAAGAGCTTGAGAATTACTTTTGTCATCCCTTGCATATTATAGTTCATCACGACGTTCTAGTAACTTGGTGATAGTGACTAGAGAACTCTGTCAATTACTATTTTATCTGGAAGATTAAATCCCACTTGATTCAAGCAATTGTAGTACCCAGACAATCTGAGCACATGCTCACTGGTTGAGCTATTCTCCTCCATCTTGTAGGCAAAGTATTGTCAGAGGTCTCATACCTCTCGACACGGGCATGATCATGAAATACCAATTTCAACTCTTGGAACATCTCATATGCTCCATGTCGTCCAAAACATTTGTGAAGACCCGGTTCTAAGTCGTAAAGCATGGTGCACTAAACTATCAAGTAGTCATCATACCGAGCTTGTCAAACATTCATAACGTCTGCATCTGCCCCTGCAACAGTTCTGTCACCTAGTGGTGCATCAAGGACATAATACTTCTGTGCAGCATTGAGGATTATCCTCAAATCACGGAGCTAGTCCGCATCATTGCTACTACCATCTTTCAACTTATTTTTCTCTAGGAACATATCAAAAATAAAAGGGGAGCTACATCGCGAGCTATTGATCTACAACATAGTTATGCAAATACTAACATGACTAAGTTCATGATAAATTAAAGTTCAATTAATCATATTACTTAAGAACTCCCACTTAGATAGACATCCCTCTAATCATCTAAGTGGTCACATGATCCATATCAACTAAACCATGTCCGATCATCACGTGAGATGGAGTAGTTTTCAATGGTGACCATCACTATGTTGATCATATCTACTATATGATTCACGCTCGACCATTCGGTCTTAGTGTTCCGAGGCCATATCTGCATTTTCTAGGCTCGTCAAGTTTAACCCGAGTATTCTGCATGTGCAAAACTGGCTTGCACCCATTGCATGTGAACATAGAGCTTATCACACCTGATCATCACGTGGTGTCTCAGCACGACGAACTATCGCAACGGTGCATACTCATGGAGAACACTTGTACCTTGAAATTTAGTGAGGGTTCATCTTATAATTCTACCGTCGTACTAAGCAAAATAGGATGCATAAAAGATAAACATCACATGCAACCAAAATATGTGACATGATATGGCCATGATCATCTTGTGCCTTTGGTCTCCATCTCCAAAGCACCGTCATGATCTCCATCGTCACCGGCATGACACCATGATCTCCATCATCTTGATCTCTATCAATGTGTCATCACATGGTCGTCTCGCCAACTATTGCTTTTGCAACTATTGCTATCACATAGCGATAAAGTAAAGCAATTATATGGCGCTTGCATCTTATGCAATAAAGAGACAACCATTAGGCTTCTGCCAGTTGCCGATAACTTTAACAAAACATGATCATCTCATACAACAATTTATATCTCATCACATCTTGACCATATCACATCACAACAAGCCCTGCAAAAACAAGTTAGACGTCCTCTACTTTGTTGTTGCAAGTTTTACGTGGTTGTTACGGGCTGAGCAAGAACCGTTCTTACCTACGCATCAAAAACCACAATGCGGTATAGTGATTGCTTTTTGATCTTGAGAAAGAACCATGTTCATTGAATCCGATTCAACTAAAGTTGGAGAAACTGACACCCACCAGCCACCTGTGTGCGAAGCACGTCGGTAGAACCAGTCTCGCATAAGCATACGCGTAATGTCGGTCTAGGCCGCTTCATCCAACAATACCGCTGAATCAAGAAACAACTAGTGACGGCAAGCAATATGTATATACCCATGCCCACAACTCCTTTGTGTTCTACTCGTGCATATAACATCTACGCATAAATCTGGCTCTGATACCACTTTTGGGGAATGCAGTTGTTCAAAAAATTTCCTACGCACACGCAAGATCATGGTGATGCATAGCAACGAGAGGGGAGAGTGTTGTCTACGCACCCTCGTAGACCGTAAGCAGAAGCGTTATGACAACGCGGTTGATGTAGTCATACGTATTCACGATCGACCGATCCTAGTACCAAAAGTATGGCATCTCCGTGATCTGGACACGTTCGGCTCGGTGACACCCCGTGAACTCATGATCCAACAGAGTGTCGAGGGAGAGCTTTGTCGGCATGAAGGCGTGATGATGGTGATGATGATGCTACCGGAACAGGGCTTCGCATAAGCACCGCTACGATATGACCGACGTGGATTACGGTGGAGGGGGGCACCGCACACGGCTAAGAGATCAATGATCAACTTGTGTGTCTATGGGGTGCCCCCCTCCCCCCGTATATAAAGGAGTGGAGGAGGGGGAGAGGGCCGACCTCCTAGGTGCGCCCAAGGGGGTGTCCTACTCCCGGTAGGACTAGGATTCCCCCTTCCCTAGTTGGAGTAGGAGAGGGCAGGAAGGGGAGAAGAAGAGAAGGAAAGGGGGGTCGCCCCCCTCCCAATTCGAATTGGGCTTGGGGGCCCACCTTGGCCGCCTCCTCCTCCTCTTTTCCACTATGGCCCATTAAGGCCCATTGACTCCCCGGGGGGTTCCGGTAACCCCCCCGGTACTCCGGTATATGCCCAAACTCCCTCGAAAGCTTTCCAATGTCCAAACATAGTCATCCAATATATCAATCTTTATGTCTCGACCATTTCGAGACTCCTCGTCATGTCCGTGATCACATCCAGGACTCCGAACTACCTTCGATACATCAAAACACATAAACTCATATACCGATCGTCACCAAACGTTAAGCGTGCGGACCCTATGGGTTCGAGAACTATGTAGACATGACCGAGACACATCTCCGATCAATAACCAATAGCGGAACCTGGATGTTCATATTGGCTCCCACATATTCTATGAAGATCTTTATCGGTCAAACCGCATACCAATATATGTTGTTCCTTTTGTCATCGGTATGTTACTTGCCCGAGATTCGACCGTTGGTATCCTCATACCTAGTTCAATCTCATTACCGGCAAGTCTCCCTACTCGTTCGTAATGCATCATCCCATAACTAACGCTTTAGTCACATTTCTTGCAAGGCTTATTGAGGGAGTCCTGGATTAGGGGGTGTTCGGATAGCCGAATTATACCTTCAGCCAGACTCCTGGACTATGAAGATACAAGATTGAAGCCTCCGTCCCTTGTTCGGAAGGAATTTTTCTTGGCGTGGAAGGCAAGCTTGGCAATACGGATGTTCAGATCTCCTACGATTGTAACCGACTCTACGTAACCCTAACCCTATCCGGTGTTTATATAAACCGGAGGGTTCTAGTCCGTAGGACAACATACACATCTACAATCATACCATAGGCTAGCTTCTAGGGTTTAGCCTCTCTGATCTCGTGGTAGATCAACTCTTGTACTACCAATATCATCAATATTAATCAAGTAGGACGCATGGTTTTACCTCCATCGAGAGGGCCCGAACCTGGGTAAAACTTCGTGTCCCCTGCCTCCTGTTACCATCCGGCCTAGACGCACAGTTCGGGACCCCCTACCCGAGATCCGCCGGTTTTGACACCGACATTGGTGCTTTCATTGAGAGTTCCTCTGTGCCGTCGCCGTCAGGCCCGATGGCTCCTACGATCATCAATGGCGATGCAGTCCAGGGTGAGACCTTCCTCCCAGGACTGATCTTCGTCTTTGGCGGCTTCGCACTGCGGGCCAATTCACTTGGCCATCTAGAGCAGATCGAAAGCTATGCCCCTCGCCGTCAGGTCAGATTCGGAAGTTTAAACTACACGGCTGACATCCGTGGGGACTTGATCTTCGACGGATTCGAACCACTGCCAAGCGCGCCGCACTGTCACGACGAGCATGATCTAGCTCTACCGCCGAACAGAGCCCTGGAGGCCGCACCCGCATCGGCTCCGACCCCTAGTTCGGAGCCGACCGCGCCGATCGAGGATGGGTGGTTGGACGCCACCTCGGGGGCTGTAATCCCAACGGCGGTTGAGCCGAACACCAGCCCCGTACTCTGCAAGACTCCTGACTCCATGGAGCCGGATTCTTCTCCGGACTCCGAACCCTCCACGCCCCTGCCGAGCAACTCCGATTGGGCGCCGATCATGGAGTTCACGGCCGCGGACGTCTTTCAGCACTCGCCTTTCGGCGATATCCTAAAATCACTGAAGTCTCTCTCTTTGTTAGGAGAGCCCTGGCCGGACTATGGTTAGCAAGGTTGGGGTACGGACAATGAAGAAATTCAAAACCCACCCACCACCCACATGGTAGCCACTGTCGACAACTTAACCGACATGCTCGACTTCGACTCCGAAGACATCAACGGTATGGACACCGATGAAGGAGATGATGAAGAACCAGCGCCCACTAGGCCCTAGAAAGCCACCTCGTCATGTGACATATACATGGTGGACACCCCAAAAGAGGGAGAGGGCGATGGAACAGCGGAGGATGACCCCTCCAAGAAACAGCAAAAGCGCCGGCGTCAGCGGCGCCGCTCAAAATCCCGCCAACACAAAAACGGCGATTCCAGCACGGGAGATAATAATACCCTGGAAAGCGCCGAAGAACATCCCCCCGAGCAAGATTTAGCATAGGAGGATGGAGAAACCAGCCCTCATGAGAGAGCGGCCGACAGAGAGGTCGAGGACAGTAATTGTATGCCTCCCTCCGAAGACGAGGCAAGCCTCGACGACGACGAATTCGCCGTGCCAAAGGATGCCGTCAAACAAGAGCCTTTTCAACGCAGGCTTATGGCCACAGCAATAAGCCTCAAGAAAAAACAGCAACAGCTTAAAGCTGATCATGATCGGCTAGTCGATAGATGGACTGAAGTCCTTGCGGCCGAAGAGCATAAACCCGAACGCCCGTCCAAGTGCTACCCGAAGCACAGGTTGCTACCCCGATTAGAGGAGGAAGCACTCGACGCGGCCGATAGGCCACCTCGTGGCCGCGATAGAGAGGCCTCATGGCCCTCCACCCAAGCCGCACCCCGTACTAAGGCACGGGAATATGCGCCGGACTTACGAGACATGTTGGAGGACAAGGCAAGGCAAACAAGATCGATCTACAGATCGCGTAGGCGCCCCACGGCTCGAGACGATAACTGTCACGCCGGCCACAAATTCGACAGGGCCGAACATAGTAGACAAAGCTCATTGGAGCTACGTCATGATATCGCCCAATACAGAGGCGCCGCACACCCATTGTGATTCACAGATGAAATAATGGATCATCAAATCCCCCAGGGTTTCAAACCCGTAAACATCGAATCATATGATGGATCAACAGATCCCGCGGTATGGATCAAGGATTATCTCCTTCATATCCACATGGCCCACGGCCGATGATTTCCACGCCATCAAATACCTCCCACTCAAGCTTAAAGGACCAGCCCGGCAGTGGCTTAACAGCCTGCCAACAGGGTCAATCAGCTGTTGGGAGGACCTGGAAGCCGCATTCCTCGACAATTTCCAGGGCAGTTATGTGCGACCCCCTGACGCTGACGACCTAAGCCACGTAATTCAGCAGCCAGATGAATCGGCCAGGCAATTTTGGACACGGTTCCTAACAAAGAAAATCAAATACTCGACTGTCCGGACGCAGAGACCTTAGCAGCCTTCAAGCATAATATCCGTGACGAGTGGCTTGCCCAGCACCTAGGACAAGAGAAGCCGAAATCTATGGCAGCACTCACGGCACTCATGACCCGCTTTTGCGCAGGAGAAGACAGCTGGCTTGCTCGTAGCAACAATATGACCAAGAACCCTGGTCGTTCAGACACCAGGGACATTAGTGGCAGGTCGCGTCGCAACCAACAGAAGCGCCGCATCAACGGCGACAATGCTAAGGATACGGCAGTTAATGCCGGATTCAGAGGCTCTAAATCCAGTCAGCGGAAAAAATCATTCAAAAGGAATCCCAGGGGCCCGTCCAGCTTGGACCGAATACTCGACCGCTTGTGCCAGATACATGGCACCCCCGAAAAGCCAGCCAATCACACCAACAGGGACTGTTGGGTGTTCAAGCAGGCAGACAGATTAAGCGCCGACAATGAAGACAAGGGGTTGCATAGCGATGACGACGAGGAGCCCTAGCAGCCGAACAACAATGGACAGAAGGGTTTTGTAACGCCCTCAATGCGGCTATATCTCCCACGTGTCGAAGCACGACTTAGAGGCATAACCGCATTGAAAGCAATGTCGCAAGTGAGGTAATCTTGACACAACCCATGTAATACATAAGGGAAAGAGATACATAGTTGGCTTACAATCGCCACTTCACACAATTACATGAATAAAGCATTACATCAACCAGATACAATCAAGGTCCGACTACGGAACCAAAATAAAAGAAGAACCCCAAATGCAACAAGGTCCCCGATCGTCCCGACTGGGCTCCACTACTGAACAACTAGAACGAAACAACACAAGGACAAGATCTTCATCGAGATCCTCCTAAGCAGGATTGCGTCATCTGTACGGACTCATCGGCACCTGCAAGCTGGTTTTGGAAGTATCTGTGAGTCACGGGGACTCGGCAATCTTGCACCCTCGCGATCAAGACTATTTAAGCTTATAGGAAGGGTAAAAGGCATGAGGTGGAGCTGCAGCAAGCGACTAGCATATATGGTGGCTAAAACATACGCAAATGAGAGCGAGAAGAGAAGGCAAAGCACGATCGTGAAACTATGATCAAGAAGTGATCCTAGAACAACCTACGTCAAGCATAACTCCAACACCGTGTTCACTTCCCGGACTCCGCCGGAAAGAGACCATCACGGTTACACACGCGGTTGATATATTTTAATTAAGGTCAACTTCAGGTTTTCTACAACCGGACATTAACAAATTCCCATCTGCCCATAACCGCGGGCACGGCTTTCGAAAGTTCAAAACCCTGCAGGGGTGTCCCAACTTAGCCCATCACAAGCTCTCAAGGTCAACGAAGGAATAGACCTCCTCCTGAGACGTTCCGATCAGACTCGGTATCCCGGTACAACAAGACATTTCGACAGGGTAAAACTAAACCAGCAACACCGCCCGAATGTGCTGACAAATCCCAATAGGAGCTGCACATATCTCTTTCTCAAGGCACACTCAGATTGTCTTAGGTACGGGTAGGCCAGCCCAGAGTTGCCCCTGGTGGTCACCGGCAGCTGACAGGTTGGACCAACACTCAGAGGAGCACTGGCCCGGGGGGGTAAAATAATGATGACCCTCAGGAGCGCGACTCCCAAGGGAAAAGAAAAGGCTAGGTGGCAAATGGTAAAACCAATGTTGGGCATTGCTGGAAGAGCTTTACTTAAGGTGAACTGTCAAGGGGTTCCCATTATTACCCAACCGCGTAAGGAACGCAAAATCCGAGAACATAACACCGATATGACGGAAACTAGGGCGGCAAGAGTGGAACAAAACACCAGGCATAAGGCCGAGCCTTCCACCCTTTACCAAGTGTATAGATGCATTAATTAAATAAGATATATAGTGATATCCCAACAAGTAAACATGTTTCAACAAGGAACGGTATCTCCATGTTCCAACAAGGAACAAACTTCAATCTTCACCTGCAACTAACAACGCTATAAGAGGGGTTGAGCAAAGCGGTAACATAGCTAAACAACGTTTGCTAGGACATGGTGGGTTAGAGGTTTGACATGGCAATTTGGGAGGCTTGAAAGCAAGTGGTAGGCATCGTAGCATGGCATAGCAAAAGAGCGAGCATCTAGCAAAGCAAAGATAGAAGTTATTTCGAGGATATGATCATCTTGCCTGAAATCCCGCAAGGAAGAAGAACGCATCCATGAAGAAGACAAACGGACGTAGACAGACGGTTCCTCACAATGTGACGTTATCGGAACCAACCCGAAGAAGCAACACCGGAAAGAAACAAACAATCATAGTAAACAACCAACACATGAACATCGTATGATATGCGAGATGCGGTATGCGATGCATATGCATGATTGGACAAGGAATGCATGAATCTGGCCTCAACTTGGAAAACCAAGTTTGCCACTAGAAAGATGAGATAAAATTGCTTTAAAATGACGTAAAGATCACCGGAATCGGAGTTACGGTTTGGAAATGGCAAGCAATTCAAATATGGCACCGATCTGCGATTTACAGCAAGTAGCCATCTAAAAGCAACAAGATGAACATGCTACATCACTCAAACATGACAAAACAATACATGGCAGGGATCCATTCATGATGCTTAACAAAACTCTAGCACTGAGGTATGGCCAATTCATCCATTAACAGTTTCAAACAAGCATGGCAAAAATGCAAACGGTAAACAGATCTCAGACTTAGTGAAGTTAACACAAGCCTGGAATTTCAGATCAGATAGCACTCTTCGGAGCATGAAAACTATATGCTACAGGACGTGAACATGGCAAAGTAAAGCATGGCATGGAACTACTCAAAGAGCTTAACAAAAGTCCCTTAGTGACCTTGAGCCAAAAGGGATCAGAAAATACAATTGCAAGCACGTGAACATGGCAAAAACATAATCAGATTACAGACTTGGTGAAAACTGGAGCATGCTAAAAACAGATATCAAGCAGGCATGTTTACGAGCTTGATGCACTCACTACAGAGCAAGGCATGACAATCTAAGCATACACCCATCAAGAATACACAAAATGCAAGCTAGACATGGCAAGAACAATAACATAGCATGCACGGATCAACTACAACATCCCGGCAAAATCGCTAACAAGTAGACAATCTGCCCAGATTCACGAAGTGGCAAAAGTAGAGCTCGATTGACTCAAGCTAGGGTGCTCCACAAATGGAAACAAAGACATGGATGGATAGAGCACTACAATATTAACAAAACATCCTTACCGATCATCCTCAAAAGAGGCACGGATCACTAGGAAACAACATGAACATATGGCATAATGAGATAAACAGGTCAAGGACTTAGGGGAAATGCTAAGTCCCTGAAATCAGCATTACCAAGTGCCTCAGTTGGCAAGCTTGTGCTAGTCACCACACACATCACAAAAATACATGGGTTGCACCTCTGGAAAGATGACAAAACCCTCAACAAAACATATGTAGGGCTCAGGGGCATATCATGCACACAATAATCATGGCAAAAATGACAAATATCTAAATGGAGCAGCAGATCTGACAATTATCTCAAATAGTACTCTTCCAACAGCATTTCGGGCATCAAGATGAACTCAAATGAAAATGATGCATTGAGATGAAATGATGTACCCTCTGAGACGAACATTTTAATATGCTATATGCCCAAATCGGAGCTACCGATGCGGAGTTATAGCATGATGAAGATGGCACAAAAAATTAGGGTTAGGGAGGCAAGAGTCAACCTCTGAATTCCAGATCCAGATCCAGCACACGGACCGAGGAGATCGCCAGAGTTTCCTGTAGCCACCGGAGAATAAGAGGTGGCCGGCGAGGGCGCGGTGGTCACCGGAGCTTCAAGGAGTCGGGGAGCTCGCCGGACGGCGATGTCGGCGGCCGGGCGGAGAGGCGACCGTGGCGAGGAGGCGCGGTGGAGGACGGCGGGGTGGCTCGCCGTGGCCGGTGGGCAACTCCGGCGGCGACCGGAGCATGCGGCAGCGCGGGGCGCCCGAGGCGGCACGGGGCGGCCGAGGCGGCGGGGCCGACCAGGCGCGGGGTGGCGGCGCACGCTTGCGACGACCGAGCGGTGGCGGAGCGGATCGGGGCCCGGGCGGGCCTGCCCTGGGCCCGGCGGGCCGCGGGAGGTGGGAGGCGCGCGGTGGGACAGGTGGCGTTGTCCGGTAGGCTGAGGCGGCGGAGGCAATGACGTGGCACACTCCGATTGGCTGGAGTGATGTGGCCGGCGAGATGGACGTGTCCGCCGGTGGGCGGACATGTCCGGCGGCGCGGAGGAAGTTGGATCTAGGGTTGGACTGCGAGATTTTTCAGGGGAGGCCACATATTTATAGGTAGAGGGAGCTAGGAGAGTCCAAATGAGGTGCGGTTTTCAGCCACGTGATCGTGATCGAACGCTCTAGATGATGGAGAGGGTTTTCGTCGGTTTTGGGCCGAATTGGAGGGGTGTTGGGCTGCAACAAACACGAGGTCTTCTCGGTCCCTCGGTTAACCATTGGAGCATCAAACGAAGTCCAAATGGTACGAAACTTGACAGGCGGTCTACCGGTAGTAAACCAAGGCCGCATGGCAAATCTCGGTCCATCCGGAAATGTTTAATCCCCACACACGAAAGAAAGGTAGAAATGACCACCGGAGGAGAACGGAGCGCCAGAATGCAAAACGGACAACGGGGGAAATGCTTGGATGCATGAGACGAACACGTATGCAAATGAAATGCACATGATGACATGATATGCAATGCATGACACGCAAGCAATGACAAGGCAACAACAACGAATAACTGGAGGACTCGTGGCACATCGGTCACGGGGCGTTACAACACTCCACCACTACGAGAGGATCTCGTCCCGAGATCTAGAATGGCACCGGAGGGACAACGGAAGAGAAAGAGAAGAGGTAAAACTAAGTTGCTTCTTTTACAAGCGACTGAAACCAAAGAACCTTGAAAAGGTTGAGCAAAATGAAAGAAAGAAAGCAATGGAGAAGAGCAAAGTTGAAAGCACTCCGTTAAGAAAGAGGAATAAGAATGAACCGATTCAGGTAGCACTTCGGTTGAAAAGAGATGAAGACTTGATAAAATGAGAGAGCTTGAGCAAAAGGGACACAACACTCCAGTTAAATTGATAAACCAAGAAAAGAACAGGATCCTGACAAGAACAAGAAGAAGGTTTGAAGAGAGCAGCAACACAATGCCTCCGGAACAAAAGTAAGAATGGAATGAACGAAGGGAAAAAACAAGAGCACACTTACAACAAATGCTAGAACAGAATTGTTGGAAAACTAACAATGAAAAGAATAATCTTGATATGGTATTATCGAATACATCTTAGATTATGAGGTGACAACCTGCCACTCACGGGAAGAAGAATTGAATTGATATGGACAAGGAGACGAGAAAGTATTTCACCGGAAGGATAAAGAAGAGCTTGGGTCAAATATAAACACCATGATAGCAACAATCCTCAGGGAAGGCTTTAGGTGAAACATGACACAAGATAACTCCAACGAAGAGATTGATGGACTTAAAAGACAAAGCATCTCAAACCAAGAATGTGGTATGAAGAACCTCCGGAAATAAGGAATTAATCACTTGGATGAACAAGAACAAGAATTACGTTATGCGTATCCTTCACCAATTTAAATTTGATGACAAACAACGGATTTGGCATACTACTTATTCTTGTAGAAAAGTATTAAGATAGATATCGCGCCAACTTGGGAAGGTATAGAACGAACCACCGGAAGGGTTTGGAATAACGAATGAATTCATATGATAATGAATGACGAGAACTCTTGAACGAACCACCGTAAGAATTAAAATGACCGAAGGGAAGATAAAGGAACACCGGGAAGAATTATGTAATGAACGAGGATACTTGAGAGAATTTAGATACAAGTGAACGAAGGGATCATGAACTGATTAGAGATCACTTGCACTAAGCACCGGTAAGATTTGGAGAACCATAGCTGAAAGCTGAGAATGAATAAATTCTGAGATGATGGGCTCCGGAGAACAAACTGAGAAGACTCTTGTATTACTCCGGATAGGTGAAAAGAATTCTCACGATCAAAACAATTACGAGAGGATGGAAACAAGCTAGAATCACGAATCTTGAAGAGAATGGAGCCAGATTAAAGAGAAACTCTTCTTTGGTCTTCAAAAGCTGATAATGACGACGAGAAACACCACCATGAATTGTTGAGATGCTCTGGAATGAGGAAGAATGGAAAAGTTGAAACAACGATGAAAATAATTTGGAAGATCTTGGAGAGAGGCATTTGACTGATGATAATTCATTCTTACGTCAAACTTCGAAATGAATTTGAAAAGCTCCGGGAAAAATAAGAAGAGTCAGGTAAGATCCTGGGAAAAGACCTGTGGGTTAGGCCCACTCAAAAGAAACACCATTGAGATGATTTAAAGAGAGAGATTGCACCAGTTGAATTAAAAGACTTGAATGAGATAACATCCTCGAAAGAGCTTGAACGAATGTAGAGTGGAAACACGAATCTTCGAGATATCTTGAGCAGTCCGGAACAATTGAATAGCGAGAAGTGGATGATTACGAGGTGCACCGGTATGATAAAACTTCTGAAACGAGGAAAGGATATGATCAACACCAAAAGCTTGAATTGAATTCATCGAAGATGAAAAGAATGAAGAATGACAAACTTGAAGCTCCATTAGAATCTTCCTGAGAATCACCGGATAAGAACATTGATGGAGAAGAATGGAGAGACTTCATAACCAATAAGATGGATACTTGACTAAGAAAATCTGAGTCCTTGACGAAACAAGGGTGGGTGGGCAGGAAAACAAAGACAATTTGGGATGGATGAAACGAACACCGTTGAGAAGAACTGATAATTGATCTTGCGAATGTTGAAGTGATCGGATCCACTTGAAGAGAAAACACGCCGGTTGAAAAGGATTGACATGACAATCTCGATGATCAAGAAGGATTGGTATCCACATACAAATATGAGAACACCATTTGGAAAAGGTATGGAATCAACATTTGACTTCGAAGCAACTCGAATACCACAACTCAAAACAAAACAAAGGATTGGCTTGCAGAATAAGCCGGAACAAACATATGATAGAGATTTCGTCCGAAGTTTTGGTGGTGGGGCCTACACGGGCTCGATCGTACAGCACCATCATGTACAAGGCAGTGCACATGACATACGAAGCGTCCACGAGTCGGCATAGCCAAGGACTCTTTAAGACACAACGAGACCACTGTAAAACCGACCGTGAATAGGCGGACCACTAGACGTCGAACCCCAATTTCATATCATACATCTGTCGGAAAAATATCCTAAGAACTACTTGAATTCCCACTTATAAACTCCCGAAACTTTCCGGTTATGCAATCAAGTGTTGGGGATACAGGGGAAGCATAATATCTCACCCAAAACTAGCAAATCCTACATCCAGCTGTATCCATCCTTCAACACATAACCAAGAAACCTTCGGAAATCATCTACCTCAACCTTCGAAAAGCATCCATTATACAAGTTATGGCAATACTCCCGAACTCCCGCCCCAGTACTGGGTGGCGTCGAGGTTATCTCACCAACGAACTGCATAAAAGAGATTTTCGATGACGGCGTACTAAACTCAGGTATTCCAGAACTGCAATGATAAAATTATGACGACAACACCTCAAAGCTCAACTCCCCGGGACACTTCCACAAAACCCCTGACAGGAGGCACCAAGACAATGTTCTCGTCATAAAACCATCGGAACAATTCCAAGATACCCGCGTGATCCTAAAAAAAATTTAGTGAAATTTGAGAAGAGAAGAGTCAAAACTCTATGTCAGGATGCCTTACCAGAGCGATGAGGAGACTGGGAAGTAAAAAGAATTCCTAAACTCTCCGGTATATAATTCCTAAATGACTCAAAACATTTTTCTAGACACAACTCGGCCGCTAAAAACGATCAAGCAATGGGGGCTCCTATGGTCGGGGAAGGCTCTGATTACCAACTTGTAACGCCCTCGATGCGGCTATATCTCCCACGTGTCGAAGCACGACTTAGAGGCATAACCGCATTGAAATTAATGTCGCAAGTGAGGTAATCTTCACACAACCCATGTAATACATAAGGGAAAGAGATACATAGTTGGCTTACAATCGCCACTTCACACAATTACATGAATAAAGCATTACATCAACCAGATACAATCAAGGTCCGACTACGGAACCAAAATAAAAGAAGAACCCCAAATGCGACAAGGTCCCCGATCGTCCCGACTGGGCTCCACTACTAAAAAACTAGAACGAAACAACACAAGGACAAGATCTTCATCGAGCTCCTCCTGAGCAGGGTTGCATCATCTGTACGGACTCATCGGCACCTGCAAGATGGTTTTGGAAGTATCTGTGAGTCACGGGGACTCGGCAATCTCGCACCCTCGCGATCAAGACTATTTAAGCTTATAGGAAGGGTAAAAGGTATGAGGTGGAGCTGCAGCAAGCGACTAGCATATATGGTGGCTAAAACATATGCAAATGAGAGCGAGAAGAGAAGGCAAAGCACGATCGTGAAACTATGATCAAGAAGTGATCCTAGAACAACCTACGTCAAGCATAACTCCAACACCGTGTTCACTTCCCGGACTCCGCCGAAAAGAGACCATCACGGTTACACACGCGGTTGATATATTTTAATTAAGGTCAACTTCAGGTTTTCTATAACCGGACATTAACAAATTCCCATCTGCCCATAACCGCGGGCACGGCTTTCGAAAGTTCAAAACCCTGCAGGGGTGTCCCAACTTAGCCCATCACAAGCTCTCACGGTCAACGAAGGAATAGACCTCCTCCCGAGACGTTCCGATCAGACTCGGTATCCCGGTACAACAAGACATTTCGACAGGGTAAAACTAAACCAGCAACACCGCCCGAATGTGCCGACAAATCCCAATAGGAGCTGCACATATCTCTTTCTCAAGGCACACTCAGATTGTCTTAGGTACGGGTAGGCCAGCCCAGAGTTGCCCCTGGTGGTCACCGGCAGCTGACAGGTTGGACCAACACTCAGAGGAGCACTGGCCCGGGGGGGTAAAATAATGATGACCCTCAGGAGCGCGACTCCCAAGGGAAAAGAAAAGGCTAGGTGGCAAATGGTAAAACCAATGTTGGGCATTGCTGGAAGAGCTTTACTTAAGGCGAACTGTCAAGGGGTTCCCATTATTACCCAACCGCGTAAGGAACGCAAAATCCGGGAACATAACACCGATATGACGGCAACTAGGGCGGCAAGAGTGGAACAAAACACCAGGCATAAGGCCGAGCCTTCCACCCTTTAACAAGTGTATAGATGCATTAATTAAATAAGATATATAGTGATATCCCAACGAGTAAACATGTTCCAACAAGGAACGGTATCTCCATGTTCCAACAAGGAACAAACTTCAATCTTCACCTGCAACTAACAACGCTATAAGAGGGGCTGAGCAAAGCGGTAATATAGCCAAACAACGATTTGCTAGGACATGGTGGGTTAGAGGTTTGACATGGCAATTTGGGAGGCTTGAAAGCAAGTGGTAGGCATCGTAGCATGGCATAGCAAAAGAGCGAGCATCTAGCAAAGCAAAGATAGAAGTGATTTCGAGGGTATGATCATCTTTTTTTTGACTGTGGGGTATGATCATCTTGCCTGAAATCCTGCAAGGAAGAAGAACGCGTCCATGAAGAAGACAAACGGACGTAGACGGACGGTTACTCACAATGCAACGTTATCGGAACCAACCCGAAGAAGCAACATTGGAAAGAAACAAACAATCATAGTAAACAACCAACACATGAACATGGTATGATATGCGAGATGCGGTATGCGATGCATATGCATGATTGGACAAGGAATGCATGAACCTGGCCTCAACTTGGAAAACCAAGTATGCCACTGGAAAGATGAGATGAAATCGCTTGAAAATGATGTAAAGATCACCAGAATCGGAGTTACGGTTTGGAAATGGCAAGCAATTCAAATATGGCACCGATCTGCGATTTACAGCAAGTAGCCATCTAAAAGCAACAAGATGAACATGCTACAGCACTCAAACATGACAACAAAATACATGGCAGGGATCCATTCATGATGCTTAACAAAAGTCTAGCACTGAGCTATGGCTAATTCATCCATTAACAGGTTCAAACAAGCATGGCAAAATTGCAAACGGTAAACAGATCTCAGACTTAGTGAAATTAACACAAGCCTGGAATTACAGATCAGATAGCACTCTTCGGAGCATAAAAACTATAGGCTACAGGACGGGAACATGGCAAAGTAAAGCATGGCATGGAACTACTCAAAGATCTTAACAAAAGTCCCTTAGTGACGTTGAGCCAAAAGGGATCAGAAAATACAATTGCAAGCATGTGAACATGGCAAAAACATAATCAGATTACAGACTTAGTGAAAACTGGAGCATGCTGAAAACAGATATCAAGCAGGCATGTTTACGAGCTCGATGCACTCACTACAGAGAAAGGCATGACAATCTAAGCATACACCCATCAAGAATACACAAAATGCAAGCTAGACATGGCAAGAACAATAACATAGCATGCACGGATCAACTACAACATCCTCGGCAAAATCGCTAACAAGTAGACAATCTGCCCAGATTCACGAACTGGCAAAAGTAGAGCTCGATCGACTCAAGCTAGGGTGCTTCATAAATGCAAACAAAGACATGGATGGATAGAGCACTACAATATTAACAAAATATCCTTACTGATCATCCTCAAAAGAGGCACGGATCACTAGGAAACAACATGAACATATGGCATAATGAGATAAACAGGTCAAGGACTTAGGGGAAATGCTAAGTCTCTGAAATCAGCATTACCAAGTGCCTCACCTGGCAAGCTTGTGCTAGTCACCACACACATCACAAAAATACATGGGTTGCACCTCTATAAAGATGACAAAACCCTTAACAAAACATATGTAGGGCTTAGGGGCATATCATGCACCCAATAATCATGGAAAAAATGACAAATATCTAAATGGAGCAGCAGATCTGATAATTATCTCAAATAGCACTCTTCCAACAGCATTTCAGGCATCAAGATGAACTCAAATGAAAATGATGCAATGAGATGAAATGATGTACTCTCTGAGACGAACATTTTGATATGCTATATGCCCAAATTGGAGCTACGGATGCGGAGTTATAGCATGATGAAGATGGCATAAAAAATTAGGGTTAGGGAGGCAAAAGTCAACCTCCGAATTCCAGATCCAGATCCAGCACGCGGAGCGAGGAGATCGCCGGAGTTTCCTGTAGCCACCGGAGAAGAAGAGGCGGCCGGCGAGGGCGCGGTGGTCACCGGAGCTTCAAGGAGTCGGGGAGCTCGTCGGACGGCGATGTTGGCGGCCGCGCGGAGAGGCGACCATGGTGAGGAGGCGCGGTGGAGGACGGCGGGGTGGCTCGCCGTGGCCGGTGGGCAACTCCGACGGCGACCGGAGCATGCGGCGGCGCGGGGCGCCCGCGGCGGCACGGGGCGGCCGAGGCGGCAGGGCCGACCAGGCGTGGGGCGGCGGCGCGCGCTTGCGGCGACCGAGCGGTGGCAGAGCGGATCGAGGCCCGGGTGGGGCTTCCCTGGGCCCGGCGGGCCGCGGGAGGTGGGAGGCGCGCGGTGGGACAGGTGGCGTTGTCCGGTAGGCTGAGGCGGCGAAGGCGATGACGTGGCACACTCCGATTGGCTGGAGTGATGTGGCCGGCGAGATGGACGCGTCCGCCGGCGGGCGGACATGTCCGGCGGCGCGGAGGAAGTTGGATCTAGGGTTGGACTGCGAGATTTTTCGGGGGAGGCCACATATTTATAGATAGAGGGAGCTAGGAGAGTCCAAATGAGGTGCAGTTTTCGGCCACGCGATCATGATCGAACGCTCTAGATGATGGAGAGGGTTTTGGTGGGTTTTGGGCCGAATTGGAGGGGTGTTGGGCTGCAACAAACACGAGGCCTTCTCGGTCCCTCGGTTAACCGTTGGAGCATCAAACGAAGTCCAAATGGTACGAAACTTGACAGGCGGTCTACCGGTAGTAAACCAAGCCCGCATGGTAAATCTCGGTCCAATCCGGAAATGTTTAATCCCCACACACGAAAGAAAGGTAGAAATGACCACCAGAGGAGAACGGAGCGCCGGAATGCAAAACGGACAACGGGGAAAATGCTTGGATGCATGACACGAACACGTATGCAAATGAAATGCACATGATGACATGATATGCAATGCATGACATGCAAGCAATGACAAGGCAACAACAACGAATAACTGGAGGACACGTGGCACATCGGTCACGGGGCGTTACAGGTTTTCCCCCACAAGTGCGGACGGTGAACATGATATACGCCACCCACGTCCCCAGGAGGGAGCGGAAGCGCGCATTAAGGGATGTATACGCGGTAGAGCCAGTCGCCCCAAAGTTCAACCCATGGTCCTTCTGCCCGATCACCTTTGATCGAAGAGACCATCCCACTAGCATCTGTCATGGCGGATTCGCCGCATTGGTTCTTGGCCCAATTATTGACGGATTTCATCTCACTAGAGTCCTTATGGACGGCGGCAGTAGCCTGAACCTGCTTTACCAGGATACAGTGCGGAAAATGGGCATAGATCCCTCGAGAATTAAGCCCACCAAAACGACCTTTAAAGGCGTAATACCAGGTGTAGAGGCCAGTTGTACAGGCTCAGTCACACTTGAAGTGGTCTTCGGATCTCCAAATAATTTCCGAAGCGAGGAGTTAATCTTCGACATAGTCCCATTCCGCAGTGGCTACCATGCACTGCTTGGGCGAACCGCATTCGCCAAGTTCAATGCGGTCCCGCACTACGCATACCTTAAGTTCAAGATGTGAGGCCCTCGTGGAGTAATTACGGTCAATGGAAACACCGAACGCTCCCTCCGAACGGAGGAGCACACGGCGGCCCTTGCAGCGGAAGTACAAAGCAGCCTCTCCAGGCAGTTCTCCAGTCCGGCCATTAAACGTCCGGACACAGTCAAGCACGCCCGGAGGAACCTACAACAAGACCGCCTGGCACGTTCCGAGCAGGCGTAGCAATGCGGCCCCAACCCCAACCCCCGCAAAAAGGCGACACCAGTACTTCGCGTACATAACTACGCCCTAGAAATACCATGGGCATAGGGGGAGGGGCACCATCACGGCATGCCCAAAACACGGCTTAAACCGCACCAGGGGCTGCCGACTTTTTTTATACTTTTCTCTTACTTCCAGGACTCTACTCTTTGGAAGGCTTGTTCGGCAGTTCAATTGCCGCACAAACGATGCAAGGACCAGGGAAGCAGACAAGCCATGCCTCATTACGGAAATCCCAGGTGGTCTCTATCACGAGCAGTATACCTGTTTCGCATACTATCCCGCAGCTTGCCCCTGAAGCAGACATGTTAAATAGTCCAACTTTTCGTTTATCACATCACTTGTATCGTTCTGCTTTGATCGCAGCTATTTTAATGACCAATGCATAGCTTTTGTCTATTTTTTGCATTATCTTTTTTTAATATATATATATATATATACGTTCCTTCATGACATGTTGCACCCGTACACTTTGGTACGGCCAAAATACGCCAGGGGCTTCAGTACCCCTCAACATGGTGTGAGAAGTCCGAACACTTTAACAAGTGCGGCACCCCGAACTTATAGCATTATATGCATCGGCTCCGAATCATGTTTTGGGTCAATAGTTGGGTTTGCCCGGCTCCTATGTTTTGGTGCCTTACATTCCGCTATAACGGCTAAGGTAGCACTAGGAGAACCACTGCGATTGTGCCCTAGTTGAGCTAGGCCGAGCACCTCAATGGAGAAAGCTAAAACTGACTGTCATGATGAAGCGAGAGTTGGTCGTTGTTCGAGAGGTTTTTTCGAGTCCCTAAAGACTTATGCCGCTTCGGGCGAGGAGTCGGCTCTGTCCGGCCAAGGCGTGGATAGCGCCTCGAAATCGATCTTCCCAATACTAGGGGCTTCGCCGAAATTTAAAATTATAGAATTCTATGGCTAAGTGAGAGTGTTCACGCATTATAGTCCGATTGCCTCGTTCGTTGGGCTGAGTGCCTCCCTCGAAGGACCCAAATATGGGAAAAAGAGCGCCCAGGTTTATCCCCGAACACCCCAGCACTAGCGGCATGGGGGCAGAAGCCGACGACTCGCCATCTCTTAGTATTGATAAACAGCCGCACAGAAGGTAATATTTTAAATTCAAGCAGCATTACTTAGCACATATGAACAAGTTTTCGGCGCACAGGATAACACGAGTGGGTTTTACTCAAAAAATACATCATTGGTACATTCATCCGCAACAAGGCAGGCACCCTTCAGAACATCCTTATAATAATTCTCGTGCTTGCGATGCTTTTTCCCCAGCGGTGGCCCGTCCCTCACAAGCTTCTTCGCATCCAGCTTGCTCCAGTGCACCTTAGCACGGGCAAGGGCCCTACGGGCACCTTCAATGCAGACGGAGCGCTTGATGTCTTCAAGCATCGGACAGGCCTCCACCAGCCGCCGCACCTGCCCGAAATAGCTCCCAGGCAGAGCCTCTCCAGGCCACAGCCGAACTAGGAGGCCCTTCACGGCCTGTTCGGCCACCTTGTGGAGCTCGACCAGTTGCTTCAGCTGGTCGCTCAGGGGCACGGGGTGTCCGGCCTTAGCGTACTGAGACCAGAACACCTTCTCCGTTGAGCCGCCCTCCTTGGCTCGATAAAATGCGGCGGCATCAGATACACTCCGGGGAAGATCTGCGAACGCTCCTGGAGAGCTCCGGATTCGGGTAAGTAACAGGTAACTCACGTTTATGTGTTTGCTTTGCATAAAGAATGCCTTACCCACCGCAATCTTCTTCACCTCATCCAACTCCTGGAGGGTCTTCTGGGACTCGGCCTTGGCAGACTTGGCATTTTCTATAGCTGCTGCGAGCTCGGACGCCCGCGTCTTCGAGTCAAGCTCCAAACTCTCATGTTTCTTCATGAGAACCTGGAGCTCTTGCCGCACCTTGCCAACCTCATCCTCATACCTCTCCCGCTCGGTGCGCTCCACGGCCGCACTCTTCTCGGCTTCGAGCAGCGCTTGCTTAAGGGTCGCCACCTCAGACGTGGCCCCTGCAATAGACATGTTAATCCTGTCATTTTTTGCAATTGCACCTTTTTTATATAAATTTTCAAACAGGGTATTTCTTACCTTCCTTCTCCTCGAGCTGCTTCTTGGCACGCCCGAGCTCTTGCTAGGACTTCTCGAGACTCTGCTTCAGCACGTCCACTTCCGCAGTCAGTGCGACGGACGCTAGCAGAGAAGCCTGCATACGCATATTGACTCCTTTTGTTAGACTCCTGCGAATTCTTTGATCCTCTATTTGGCTTTTCTTCCCGAACGCCCAACAGAGCATCAGGGGCTACTGTCTATGCGGTAACATTATTTGAACATTCTTTACTTACCTCAAAGCCTGTTAAAAGGCTTGTACAAGCTTCAGTCAGTCCGCTTTTGGCGGACTGAACCTTCTGGATCACCGCACTCATAATAGTGCGGTGCCCCTCGTCGATGGAGGCACCTTGGAGTGCCTCCAACATATTGCCCGGCGCCTCCGGTTGGACGGAGGCCACCGGCACGGTAGGCTTACTCCTCTTGGAAGGAGGTCGCCCACCGGACTCTGGAACCCTTGAAGATTCCGAAGCTGTGTCCGGCCTTAAGCCGGACTTGGAGCCCTGGGGGGGTTTCATCCCCTTTACTCCTGGAGTCCGGGAGGTCGCCTTGTGGCGCCTCCAGGACCACCTCCTCCCGGCTTGGAACCTGTTGGGACAACACTTTGGTGTCGTCCGCAGGGCGGGGGGATGAAGCCGTCAGAAGCGAGTTCACCTCCGACGGGTCCAGTGAGCCGCCCGACGATGCGTCGAGCCGGTCTTTGGGTGGGCTGCATAAACATATTCGACATAAGGAAAAGCTGTGCAAAAAACGAATACTATGAATTACCCCGGTATCGGACACTTACGATTTCGCCAGGGGCTTGGCCCTGGGCTGCCACTCCTCTTCGTCATCGTCGGTGTCGGTGGAGCAGTCCGGAGGAAGGGTTTTCCCCTTCTTGGACCCTCCGGCCTCCTCGGAGAGAGCGGCCTTCCTTTTCTTCTCTCCTCCCGCTGGAGGGGGAGAGGTCTCTTCTTCTTCCTCCTCGTCTTCATGAGAGGAAGGGGCTCCGGGACCGTCGGATGACGAATCCGACACCTCCTGGCGCCGGGCACTCTTTCGAGTCCCCATGGCCCTTTTCATGGCCTTCTTCTCTGGCACCACATAGGGCGCGGGAACCAGCAGCTTCGCCAAGCGAGCGTCCGCTGGGCCTTCGGGCAGAGGAGCCGGATAGTTGATCTGTCCGGATGTCGTCACCCAATCCTATCAAAGATAAGGGAACTCAGATCCCGCATAGAGTCAAACTATGAAAAACCGATACCCTGTAAAAGGACAAAAATGGCTTACCACATGAGCGTGATGCTGAGTACTGAATCCGTGGTCCTCGGCAGCGGATGCGGGAGCCTCAGCGCCCTTGAAAAGCACCCTCCAGGCATCTTCGTACGTCGTGTCAAAGAGCCTGTTTAGAGTTTGATGTTGCACCGGGTCGAACTCCCATAAGTTGAAGGCCCATTGTTGACATGGGAGGATCAGGCGGATGAGCATAACCTGGACTATGTTGACAAGCTTGACCTTCTTGTCCACCAGGGTTTGGATGCATGTTTGGAGTCCGGTCAGCTCTCCTTTTTTACCCCACGACAGGCCGGTCTCCTTCCAGGAGGTGAGCCGCGTAGGGGGTCCGGACCGAAACTCGGGGGCTGCGACCCATTCGGGGTCGCACGGCTCGGTGATGTAAAACCACCCCGATTGCCACCCCTTCAGGGTCTTCACAAAGGAGCCCTCGAGCCACAGGACGTTGGCCATCTTGCCAACCATGGCACCGCCGCACTCCGCCTGGCTGCCGCACACCACCTTCGGCTTGACGTTGAAGGTCTTTAGCCATAAGCCGAAATGAGGGCGGATGCAGAGGAAAGCCTCGCACACGACGATAAACGTCGAGATGTTGAGGATGAAGTTTGGGGCCAGATCGTGGAAATCTAGGCCGTAGTAGAACATGAGCCCCCGGACAAATGGATGCAGAGGGAAGCCCAGTCCGCGAAGGAAATGAGGGAGGAATACCACCCTCTCATGGGGCCTGGGAGTGGGGATGAGTTGCCCCGTTTCGGGAAGCCGGTGCGCGATGTTGCTAGCCAGATATCTGGCCTTCCTCAGCTTTTTGATGTGTCCCTCCGTGACGGAGGAGACAATCCACTTGCCTCCCGCTCTGGACATGACTGGAGAAGGTCGAGATGGTAGTGCGGACTTGGGCGCTGGAGCTCGAATGTGCAAGAATGGATAGGCAAAGGACGAAGAAGGCGTGGGTGAAAAGGTGGATCCTTATCCCCTTATATGGGTGGGCGCGACTACATGCCCCCACCAGCCTGGTAAAACTTGCTTATCTTCAAGCACCGTAATCAAAGGCACGGTTGGGTTACCCACGCCCGTATTGATGAGAATCCCGGAATAAAGGGACACAATCTCTGCTTTGACAAGACGTGCCAAGGAAACCGCCTCGCATGACGCGCTGAGGTGGGATAATGAAATGATTTGGATAAAGGCTTGGCCGTGGCGTGTCGCACCACGGAATACGTCAGCAGATTAGATTTGTGTTAATATTATTATTCTCTCTATGGCAATATGTGGAAACTTATTTTGCAGAGAAGGACACTATCTTTGTGTTCAAAATCTTCTATGGAGTGCTTGGAGGAGGAACCCGCCTTGCAATGCTAAAGACAATTTGTGCGCCGGACTCGTCATCATTGAAGCCTGGTTCAGGGGCTACTGAGGGAGTCCTGGATTAGGGGGTGTTCGGATAGCCGATTTATACCTTCATCCAGACTCCTGGACTATGAAGATACAAGATTGAATACTCCGTCCCGTGTCCGGAAGGGATTTTCCTTGGCGTGGAAGGCAAGCTTGGCGATACGGATGTTCAGATCTCCTACCATTGTAACCGACTCTATGTAACCCTAACCCTATCCGGTGTCTATATAAACTGGAGGGTTCTAGTCCGTAGGACAACATACACATCTACAATCATACCATAGGCTAGCTTCTAGGGTTTAGCCTCTCTGATCTCGTGGTAGATCAACTCTTGTACTACCCATATCATCAATATGAATCAAGCAGGACGTAGGGTTTTACCTCCGTCGAGAGGGCCCGAACCTGGGTCAAACTTCGTGTCCCCTGCCTCCTGTTACCATCCAGTCTAGACGCACAGTTCGGGACCCCCTACCCGAGATCCGCCGGTTTTGACACCGACACTTATAGTGATGAGCATTACCGAGAGGTCCCAGAGATACCTCTCTGACAATCAGAGTGACAAATCCTAATCTCGATCTATGCCAACTCAACAAACACCATTGGAGACACCTGTAGAGCATCTTTATAGTCACCCAGTTATGTTGTGACGTTTGATAGCACACTAAGTGTTCCTCCGGTATTCGGGAGTTGCATAATCTCATAGTCATAGGAACATGTATAAGTTATGAAGAAAGCAATAGCAACAAACTAAACAACCATCGTGCTAAGCTAATGGATGGGTCAAGTTAATCACATCATTCTCTAATGATGTGATCCCGTTAATCAAATGACAACTCTTTGTCCATGGCTAGGAAACTTAACCATCTTTGATTAACGAGCTAGTCAAGTAGAGGCATACTAGTGACACTCAGTTTGTCTATGTATGCACACATGTACTAAGTTTCCGGTTAATACAATTCTAGCATGAATAATAAACATTTACCATGATATAAGGAAATATACATAACAACTTTATTATTGCCTCTAGGGCATATTTCCTTCAAACCCATCACCGTCCAGCAAGCCTACGATGGAATTACTCACGCACGGCAGTGAGCATCATGAAATTGGTGATGGAGGAAGGCTGGTGATGATGATTGCAATGATTTCCCCTCTCCGGAGCCCTAAACGGACTCTAGATCCGTCCTCCCGATGAAGAACAGGGGGTAACGGCGGCTCCATATCGTAAAACACGATGAATCCTTCTCCCTGATTTTGTCTTCCCGAACGTGAATATATAGAGTTGGAGTTGAGGTCGGTGGAGGTCCAGGGGACCCACAAGGCAGGGGGGCATGCCCTATGGGGGGCGCCCCCACCCTTGTGGACAGCTGGTGGATCCCCTCTAGTTGATTCTTTCGCCAATATTTTTTATTAATTCAAAAAATATTATTCGTAAATTTTCAGGTCATTCCGAGAACTTTTATTCCTGCACAAAAATAACACCAAGGTAATTCTGCTCAAAACAACATCAGTCCGGGTTAGTTCCATTCAAATCATGCAAATTAGAGTCCAAAACAAGGGCAAAAGAGTTTGGAAAAGTAGATATGATGGAGACGTATCACGTTTCCACTATACCAAAATCTTTATGTGATGTGCTAGGCCTTCATGATTTGGATGAATGTTCCCTTAATTTTGACTTAGAGGATTCCACTATTAAGAAAGTTTTGATAGAATAAATGATGTGCTTATTCTTGCAAATAGAAATTATGTGCCCATCGATTTCATTTTCCTTTATATTGATTGTTATCGGTATTTTCCTATAATACTTGGTAGGCCTTTCCTATGTACCATAGGTGTTATTATTGATATGAAAGAAGGTAATACAACATTCCAATTTCCATTAAAGAAAGGAACGGAACACTCCCCTAGAAATATAATTAAGCCACCATATGAATCTGTTACATCGGATTGATCTGATAGGAGATCATTGTATTGAAAATAAAGAGAGAGAGAGAGAGAGAGAGAGAGAGAGAGAGAGAGAGATAAAGCCATCCAGCTACTGCTATGGACCCGTACGTCCTGTAGGAACTACTCACACATCATCATGTAGGCAGCAAGGTTGATGAAGATGGCCTCCCCAATGGTTTCCCCCTCCTGCAGAGTATCGACAAAGGGCTCCAGATGGGATCATAATAGAACAGAGGCTTGCAGCGGCGGGAGAATTATTTCAGGTCCCACTTCAAGGATTTTGGAATATTAGGAATTTATAGGCCATAAATTAGGGCAAAAGGAGCATCAGGGGGTCCACAAGCTCACCCAACGCGCCTACCACCCAGGGCGTGCCACCAGGGCTTGTGGCCCCCTCGTGTCTTTTGGTCTCTCCCTGAAGCTTCTAGGACCTCTTATATTCTAGAAAAAACCACTGTAAAGTTTCATCGTGTTTGGACTTCGATAGGTATGGTTTTTTTGCAAAACAAAAAACATGCAAAAAATAGGAACTAACACTAGCTAGGGACTAAGTTAATAGGTTAGTCCATAAAAAACATATGAGATGGCATATAAAGCATAAAAAGCGATAATATAATAGCATGAAACAAAAAAATTATAGATACGTTGGAGACGTATCAACGACCGGGGCCCGGAAGATAAACTCAAAGAAGAAGCATCATCATCTGTCCAAGTGCCGCACCTATGAGGACTAAAAGAATCTGACCTAAACTACTAAGCAAAGCAAAGACACTAGGATTCCACTCCCTACCGCCGGCCGTTGGAGCGGGAGGTAGAGGGGAGGTGAATCTATGGATTCCATGGCGAAGCCTGGATGGGTTTGCCCTAGCCGCTTAGGTTTTGGGGGAGGAAAACGAGAGGAAGTCACATACAACTCTCATATGATCCTTTGTTTCCTCCCTTTACCATATCACCTTCATGATATTACCGGCGCACTGAGCATACGCGCATGGTTTGGTGTAGAGATGGACCTTCAATAGTGCCTCACCAACATAGTGAGATTAAAGTCATTGAGATATGTAGGTCCCATGTCACATTTCTTCTTTGGCACACACATCCTCCACCGAAAGAACCAATGCATACAAGTATGAGTATCATCGCGTCCCACTATAATTGTGCCATTATATGTGTTATTCTGTAAGACAATAAGTTTTGGGGAACCAGCACAACCCTCTAGGGGTGGCTTATCTCATTATATATAATGGTTGTGTTACAATATGTACCATATACGTACATAGGTACATAAGCTATACATAGTCTAACACCCTCCCTCAATCTTAGCCACTTTCTAAAGAACTGAGAAGGGTAAGATTGCGCCTACAAGCCTCAAACTGTGGCAGCGGTAAAGGCTTAGTGAAGATGTCTGCAAGTTGATCCTTAGATGAGATAAACTTGATCTGGAGTTGCTTCTGTGATACACGTTCCCGTACAAAGTGATAGTCAACTTCAATGTGTTTCATTCGGGCAAGAAATACTGGATTTGCAGAAAGGTATGTAGCACCGATGTTATCACACCAAAGAATAGGAGGCTGTGGTTGAGACAAACCCAACTCCTGAAGCAAAGACTGCACCCAAATAATCTCTGCAGTAGCATTAGCCACAACCTTGTACTCAGCTTCAGTACTGCTACGTGACACAGTAGCCTGTTTCCGAGCACTCCAGGCGATCAAATTAGAGCCAAAGAATACTGCATAACCCCCCGTGGATCGCCTGTCATCTGGGCTACCAGCCCAATCTGCATCAGAGAAGGCCGAAAGGACCCGAGAGGAAGTCGGCCGAATATGCATACCAAATGTCAGGGTGAACTGAACATAACGAAGAATGCGTTTAACAGCAGCCCAATGAGTATCTCTGGGAGCCTGAAGATACTGACAAACCCTGTTAACAGCATAAGAGATATCTGGTCTCATGATCGTCAAGTACTGAAGTCCACCAACAATGCTCCTGTACTCTGTGGCATCCGCAGGAGACAAAAACTCACCATCAACAGCTGTTATCTTGTCGGTAGACGACATGGGTGTGGTGGTCGGTTTGCACTTCAGCATGCCAGCTCTCTGTAACAACTCCAAGGAGTACTTCTTCTGCGTAAGGACAAGACCAGTAGCACGAGAAGTGACCTCAACTCCAAGAAAGTAGTGAAGCTTCCCAAGATCTTTGACCGCAAAATCAGCACCAAGAGAGCAGACAAGAGCATCAGCAGCATATTGAGAAGAGCTGACAAGGATAATATCATCGACATATACCAAAAGATACATAGTGACTTCTGGCTTCTGTAGAAGAAATAACGAAGTGTCAGCAGTAGACGGCACAAACCCATGAGCACGAAGGGCAGAGGCAAGGCGGGCATGCCAGGCACGAGGAGCTTGCTTCAAACCATATAGTGCTTTGAAAAGACGACAGATATAGTCAGGACGATCAGGATCAGAGAAACCAGGCGGCTGTTTCATATAAACCTCTTCCTCCAAAAATCCATGTAGAAAAGCATTCTGCACATCAAGTTGACGAAGTGGCCGAATAGTGGTAGGCTTGACGACAGGACTGAAGGTGTCCTCATAGTCAAGACCATGACGCTGCCGAAAACCGCGAGCAACAAGTCGCGCTTTGTAACGCTCAATAGATCCATCCGAATGCTTCTTCACTTTGAATACCCATTTTGAGTCAATAACATTTACCCGTGGTGGTGGAGGAACGAGAGTCCATGTCTTGTTACGAAGAAGAGCATGAAACTCCTGCTCCATAGCCTCTCGCCAATGTGGAATGCGCAGGGCAGCCTGATATGAGCGAGGCTCAGAAGATGGATCCGCAACAGCAGCAGCCAAACAAGCAGCCAACCAAGCAACCGTACCATCCTTACGTTCCTTAGGTTTGAAAATGCCACTGCGACTGCGTGTATGTGGTCGGGACACAGGAACCTCCGAGGTCGACGGAGCAGCCTGCAACGGGCTGGAGGACGGCGACGTTGACGAGTCAGCTGGTGACGAGGAGCCAGTCACGGTAGCCTCGGACTCGGTTGGCGAAGAAGGCCGACCCACCGGCGAAACCGGCAGAGCAGACGAAGCAGCTGGCGACTCCGGCATCACAGACCGGGCCGATGGCGAGCTCGGCATAGTGGGCCGTGGCGCGGCCGGTGTCGCGGGCCGATCTGCTGATGAAGGCGACGTGAGGACCCGAGCCGCGGGCGAAGACGGCGTGACGGGCCGAGCCGCAGGCGAAGACGGCGTGACGGGCCGAGCCGCGGGCGACTCGGCGGCCGCTGGCGAAACGGACCGAGCAGTGGAGATGCTCGGCGCGACGGGCTCGTCGAGTGACCATGCATGGGCACGCGAATCAATGCCATGCAACATAGGGCGATCGACGTGCCCACCAGAAGACGACGATGATGATGGTGAATCCTCCAACAGCTCCAAACGAGCTCCACGTCCGGTTCCTGCACCATGGTTAGGTAACAGCAAAGGAGAGTATGCAACATCATCAAATTGGTCAGAAGCAACAGAGGATGAATGCAGGGATGGTGGTTCGACAGTGGACACAGGAAGGTTGGCAAAGGGAAAAACATGCTCATCAAACACGACGTCCCGAGATATATAGACACGATTAGTGGGAACATGAAGACATTTGTAACCTTTATGAAGAGAGCTATAGCCAAGAAAAACACACTTCTTAGAACGAAACTCAAGCTTGCGCTTGTTATATGGACGAAGATGCGGCCAGCAAGCACACCCAAATACCTTGAGAAAGGTATAATCAGGTTGTTCATTAAGGAGAACCTCAATGGGAGTCTTCATGTTTAAAACACGAGTAGGAGTACGGTTGATGAGAAAGCATGCAGTGGTGAAAGCATCACTCCAAAACCGAAACGGAACAGATGCATGGGCCAAAAGAGTAAGACCAGCTTCAACAATATGACGATGCTTACGTTCGACTGAACCATTCTGCTGATGTGTATGTGGACATGCTAAACGATGAGCTATCCCAAGCGACTGAAAGAAAGAGTTGAGGTTGCGATACTCGCCCCCCCCCCAGTCTGACTGGACATGAACAATTTTGTGCTTGAGAAGACGTTCAACATGTTTTTGAAACTGAACAAAAATATCAAACACATCAGATTTGCGTTTAATAAGCTAAAGCCAGGTAAAGCGACTATAAGCATCAACGAAACTGATATAGTAATTATGACCACTGACAGAAGTCTGAGCAGGACCCCATACATCTGAAAACACAAGTTCTAAAGGATGTTTCACCTCACGACTGGACTCCGAAAAAGGAAGTTGATGACTCTTCCCCTGCTGACAAGCATCACACACTGCTACATCTTTATGACTAGACAAACTAGGAAGCTCATGACGACGCAAAATATGACGGACAATAGGTGTGGCCGGGTGACCAAGACGAGCATGCCACTGTGACGGAGAGACCCGAACTCCACTGAAAACACGAGCGACACCAGGATGCTCCAGACGGTAGAGGCCCTGGCACAACCGCCCACTAAGAAGAATGTCCCTCGTGCCCCGATCCTTAATAAAAAGATCAAAAGGGTGAAATTCACAAAGCACATTATTATCACGTGTGAGTTTAGGAATTGAAAGAAGATTACGGGTCACAGATGGAACTCGAAGAACATTGCGAAGCTGAAGACTCCTATTGGCATGTCTAGTGAGAAGAGATGCTTGACCAATATGAGAGATGTGCATACTTGCTCCATTGGCGGTGTGGATCTTGTCGGAGCCATGATAGGGTTCACGAGTGTGAAGCTTCCCCATCTCGCTGGTTAGATGCTCTGTCGCCCCAGAGTCCATGTACCAGTGTGGATCGATGGAGTAGGACTGAGTGTGTCCCTGTTGCTTCTGCGGCGCGGGACGATCAGCCATGGCGACCTGACGGGCATTGTTGCGTGTATCTTTGCCGTCATTGCCAAGACCAAGGAAGCTTCGCTGGAAGCGCTTATGACACTTGGAGGCCCAGTGCCCATCGCGGCCACAAAGCTGACACACACGTGGACCGCCAGCCCCCGGTAAGGTCGCAGTAGGTGGGGGGGCCGAGGCGGGCGACGGTGGCAGCCCCAAGGGAGACCGGGGTGATGAAGAAGAGCGGCCACCCTTGGTGGCGGCGTTGGCCGAGAGGGAGCCAGTGCCCCTGGTGCGGCGAGTCTCGACCCGTTGCTCAGTGAGAAGGAGCCGAGAGAAAACCTCGTGTGCCAGCATGGGTGTCGAGTTGCCCCGCTCGTTGATGATCTCGACTAAGGCATCATACTCCTCATCAAGACCATTAACAATAAACGAGTTGAACTCGGAGTCGGTGAGGGGCTGTCCAATGGAGGCCAATGTGTCGGCGAGGCCCTTGACCTTGTTGTAGAACTCAGTGGCAGTGGAGTCAAGCTTCTGACACTCTCCAAGCTGACGACGGAGTGCAGAGACACGAGCCTGGGACTGCGCTGCAAAGGTGCGCTCAAGGATGGTCCAGGCCTCATGAGACGTCTTCGCGAAGACAACAAGGCCGGCAACTGCCGGCGAGAGCGACCCCTGGATGGAGGAGAGGTTCGCCTGGTCCTGCCCCGTCCAGACGCGATGGGCCGGATTGTAGACCGGACCGTGCACGCTGTCTACCAGCGCGGGTGGGCAGGGAAGCGATCCGTCGACGTAGCCTAGCAGGTAGTGACTCCCCAAGAGCGGGAGAACCTGCGCACGCCAGAAGATGTAGTTGTCGGCGGAGAGCTTGATGGTGATGAGATGACCGAAGTGAAACGGCGGCGGCGAAGACAATCCCATCGAGGAGGCTGCCTGGGGTGCAAACACCATGGAGGCAGTCGGAGGCACCGAAGCCGATGCGGGAGGAGGCGGGACCGCAGCCAGGGCGGGCGCCGCAAAGCTCGCGGCCGGTGCGGACGCCGCAAGGCCCCGGCCGGGGCGGACGCCGCCAACCCCGCCAGCGGGGCAGTGTGATCCGCTTGCGGCAGGAGCGGCGGGACGACGCCTGCGGAGTCCGCAGCGGACGGCGGCGCCGCGGTGTGGACCACGAGGTCACGCCCAAGCGAGGGCGCCGGCGGCGTGGAGAAGACGGAGCCGATGCTCCTTGTCCCGATCGGAGCCGGAACAGAGACGGCATCGAGCGGGAGGTTGAGCAGAGCCGCAAGAGAGGCCGGGAGGAAGCCCGCAGCAGTGGAACCGGTGGTGGCGGCGCTCGACATGGCGGCGGCGCGATCGGTGGCGCGGCGGCGGCGGTGAAGGCGGCGGCGGCTGCGGCGGCGGTGCGGGTATTAGGGTTTAGAAGCGGAAGCGATCGTAACCTAGCGTGATACCATGTAAGACAATAAGTTTTGGGGAACCAGCACAACCCTCTAGGGGTGGCTTATCTCATTATATATAATGGTTGTGTTACAATATGTACCATATACGTACATAGGTACAGAAGCTATACATAGTCTAACATATTCCTTGCACATTCTTTTCAGAATTTTGAAAACTAATATATTTGCTTGCCACCACTTTTAGCAAGTTTTCTTTGCAGTCCAAAAACAAAGTGTATTCCTTCCATCCATTCGGCTTTAACATATAGGCCTTGCAAATGTTCAAAGCAGTTACTATGGCCAACTTCTAACATTGTAGGTGAAACCAAGATCTAACTCATGGCATATGTTTGCTCCAACTTGAACCTCGTATTGGGTTGGAAAAATATTAGATTTTGCAACCCACACCAGTTGTCCAGAGTAGAATACAGACAATAATCATCTAACGCTTACCATAGTGAAGTTGCATTATCCATGTCTGCCCTTGTTAGAACTAGAGATCATGCTTGCATTTTTTGCTTTATTTTCTTTATTATATACTCCCTGTGTCTCAAAATATAAGACTATGGTACAAAACCTTTTCCTTCAAACAAAACCGACCATAAATTATCTTTTTGACGAGGGGTATATAGAATAGGAGTTTTTGCCACAAAGTTATCACAAGTCGTTCCTTACTCACGTGATTGCACGTGACTTCTGTATCGCTAACCTAGTTGCCCCCCCTATCTCCAAAGCCGGAGGAGCACGAGGAGGATATGGAAGCGTCGGAGGAGGAAGGGGAGGATGTGGTGGTGGGGCAGATGCCAACGTTCATGGTCCCAAAGCACATCAATAAGCGCGCCCTCAAGACAAGGCCCTCTCCGTCTCCCTCGACAATAAAGCCCTCAAGTACGGTACCGCAACCTCCTTCGGTTCTCTGGGCTGTAGCGGCACAGTGCGATTTGTGTTTGTGTGGTCTTTTAATTTTTTCTAACGCGAATCTTGGATCTATAGGGATTTCGTGACTGGGTTTCACAAGAGAAAGAAGAAGAGGAGAAAGGAGGCGCAGAGGATTACGTAGGAGAAGGACAGACGGAAGCGAATAGAGGCTCGCAAGAAGGTGAGAAGCTCTCACACAGCATTCTTCTTTTCTGTGTTCTTAGAGCATCTCCAACGGATGGTTTAAATTTTGGTGCCAGTTGTTCCTCTCCATGTGCACCATCATAATCAAAGTAGTATCCTCCCCTTCGGCCCACTCATATTCCTCTTCGGAGGAGGAATCATCCCACAAAGAGAATTCAAATGAACTCATCTACAACACAATACTTTCCATCACAATCGACTCCTACATCGCAATAAAAAACGAAAAAATGAATTATGTTTACCTTAGAGGCTTTTTGCCGAACACATAGTGGGCACCGAAGGAGCAGCGGTCGTCGGCGCAGCTAGGAATGGGCTCAGGGGTGGTGCACCGAAGGAGCAGTGGTCGCCGCCGTAGCTAGGAATGGGCTCAGGGATGGTGCACCGAAGGAGCAGCGATCTTTGTGACGTCGACGAGCTGGGGGTAGCGGCAGGAACCACCGTCGCCTCGTTGTCTGACAGCTGAGAGCTCTGAAGGAGCAGTAGCCCTGCGGTGGTAGCGGCAGTCATGTGGGGGTCACGGCGGCCACTAATGGATCTCCAAGGCGAGCATCGGTACTTCACGGCCATTTCGGGCGGTGGTGGGCGGGGGACGGCCGGAATTGCTGCAAATCGGGCTTCGGTGGATCCTAAACCAGCGACGGTGGCGGGGGTTGTTGCGGGCGTTCGGAACGACGGGAATGGGCGGTGGAGTGGCGGCTGGGCCGGGGCGGGTGGTGGACTTGCGGCGGTGGCTGCAACGGCGAGATCTAGCCGGAATCGATGTTTGGTGGTGGCGGGGGAAACTTCAGCGTGGCAGTTGCAGTTCGCGCAGCTGTGTTTGTGTTTTGAGGAAGCCGGTAGATATTTGCAGCACTTGGGCCAAAATTTGCGGCTGCTCAAATTTTTTTGCATCACTAAATACATCATCTTCTGCTGGAGCTGGTTTTTGTGCCAAGTGCCCAAATAACAGTTTTTTGAGCACTTCGGCTGTTTTACGTCATCTGCTTGAGATGCTCTTATTATTCTTTGGATGTTTTATTGATTTAGTAATAATTGGTCAAAAGCAAATATTTTCAAGAGAAGGTTGATTGACCATCGTTTCCTCTATTATTATGTGCCTACCGGACTGTAGGATCCTTAGGCGCCAACATTTGGAGAAGTCTAGGAAGAAGTGTATCATCAGAATGAATGAAAAGCTAAATGGTTGTATCCTACATGGGGTGCATTTTTCTTGGGTTAATGCTACCAATAACTGATAGGGATCACTAGTGGAACATTAGGAAAGGGTACTGCAAAGATTTGTTGTGTTGGGTCATTGGGTGGTATGTTGAAGGGAAGATGCCTAGAGCTGTGGAATACACATGCATTCCTCAGAGCTCGACCGTGTGCTTTCTGGTATGGGAAAACATGTAAGAAACCAGTTTTCTCTGTTAGACTGAAGGGTGATTTGATGAAACAGGAATGGTAGGGATAGCACTGAATCTGGGCTTACTGTCATTTCAAGTAGATTATCTAGCGTGTTTCTGTCACATAATGTCAGGACCCCGACTCAATGCCACATCGATCTAGCATGTAACACCTCATATCACTTTGCGGCCTCACGCACGGTATTCCCACGGGTGTCGCCTTACCTTTGCCCGGGACCGTTTGCGCCTTTTGGCACACGTATATGACAGTGTCGCTAGCATCCATATGATAAGGAGCCCGGGGCCGACATGGCTAGTCGTAAACCCAAAGTGGCACAGACTTACAGGGACAGGCATCCATGACCCAGCATCGAACGTGTCGGTCATCAGCGAGTGAATCCAGGCTGTAGCACTGGGCTAGCAGGACTCCGGTGAACCGGGCTGTAGCGGGCTAACAGGACTCTGGTATTCATCGCGTGACATTTCCCCGAAGGGACAGACACAGGAACGAAGAAGGACACATGCCGGCCAGCCTAAGTGTTCCGGAGCAGTAGCAAGCTACCATGGCTCGGTGGAAACACTAGGAGACATTTCCCGATAAGAGAGGCTACTAAAGATAAACAACTAGATAGTCAGATCCCACACATACCAAGCATTTCAATAACATACACACAATATGCTCGATATGTGCAAACACAACATGGCATCACAACATGACTCTACGACTCAAGTAATTTATTCAATAGGCTCCGAGGAGCGAGATATTACAAACAGGGGTCTCATGACCCAACATTCAGAGCATACAAATCAAAGCACAAGCGGAAGCTATCATGTCTGGGTACAGACATCTATAAATGAAAAAGGCTGAGAAGCCTGACTATCTATCTGATCCTGCCGAGGGCACAAGATCGTAGCTAAGGTAACAAGCTAAACGTCGAAGTCCACGTGGAACTACTAGTGAGACTGAAGTCTCTCTGCAAAAACATAAAATAGGCAAACGTGAGTACAAATGTACCCAGCAAGACTTACATCAGAACTAACTACATATGCATCATTTTCAACAAGGGGATGGTGGGGTTTAACTGCAGCAAGCCAGCTTTGACTCGGTGGCTATCCTAAACTACGACTGCAAGCGACTCTTTTGAGGTGGCGCACACGAGTCCACATATTCACCATATCAATACACCACTATGGATCCGCTCCCGTCTCCCTACGAGAACGCCATCCATAGCACTCACGCTTATCTTGCGCATTTTAAAGTATCCACTTTCACTTGTCTATGAACTGATATAAGCAACCCAGAAGTCCTTTTCCGCGGACACGGCTATTCGAATAGATGATAATAACCCTGCAGGGGTGTACTTCTTCATACATGTTTCCACCACTTAGCGTCTGCACACGACATGTGCTCGGCAGACTTCAAGCGAAAGCCGACGTGGGTGTAGACCACGACCTACCTAAACACTCAAGTCTCTAGTCCAGGTTTATCGTCTATTCGGGTTCCATCCATGAGGAGATCCGGCCGGAGTTTCGCTCACAGCCCCAAACGATGTGAACAGGGTTCCCGAGATACCAAACGGGCATCCGGTACACCGTGCCACGTACCTACCGCATCACAGCCCACCCCTACGGTCAGCGCTGTCCACGGCCTCCAGTAAGCTACAAACACCAGAAACTACTTGCAACTCCTGGACAGAGAGCTAGGGTGAATAAGAAGTCGAGCGGGGTCATATTTCAGGGCCCAATGTATGGTAGCAACTGAATCATGGATCACAAACACAGAACTCAGTTCCTGAGGACGGCTGCAATGAGACAACCCACCATGCACTCCTACATGGCCTCTCACCGCTACCTTTACCAAATCGTGTTCACACACTTAGCTCACACACAGTAGGACATGTTCACACGCCTCTGATTCATCCCCGATGAATCAGACCTGACTCAACTCTAAGCAGTAGCAGGCATGACAAACAAACATGAATGAGTAGGCACAACAGGGCTCAAACAACTCCTACTCATGCTAGTGGGTTTCATCTATTTACTGTGGCAATGACAGGTCATGCAGAGGATAAAGGGGTTCAGCTACCGCAGCAAGTAACAGATGAATCGGTGTTGTCCTAATGCATTAAAAGAGAGCAGGAGCGAGAGAGTAGGATTGTATCAGAATGAACAAGGGGGTTTTGCTTGCCTGGCACTTCTGAAGATAACATTGAGTCTTCATCAGTGTCAACGATCACATCATCGGTATCACGTCTATCGAGAGGGGACAAATACCGGCAACACAGAAGGGAACACAATCAATGCAATGCACAATATGATGCATGATCATGACATGGCAAAATGAATGTGTTTTGAGCTAATGCAACTAGCAACAGATTAAATGAAGTTGGTTTGAATACAAGATTCAAATTCAAACTCCATATGTGATTATTTAAATGCCCTTTAATTGATTTGTGCTAAACAGCAGCTATAAGTTGTTCTAACATGCATGAAAATGGTACAGATGGATTCCTTGAATTTTTCTGATAATTTTTCATATATAATTTATTTAATTTGGAGTTACGGTTAATTTTCTATGATTTATTGAAGTTTTAGGCATTTTCTGGAATTTCAGAATTAAATTAAATCCAGAAAATACTTATTGCGTCAGCCCCACGTCACAGTGACGTCAGCAGGGTCAACTGGGCTGGCTCGGTCAAACCTGACGTGTGGGGGCCACACGTCAGTGACACAGTGCTAGTTAGTGTCAATGACAGGTGGGGCCGGGTCAAAGGCCACGTCAGCACGGTCAAAGCTGACGCGTGGGGCCACTGTGATTAATCTAAACTAACAGAAGTTTAAGCCGTGGTTAATTAAGGGCGTGGGGCCCAGCTGTCAGTGTCACAAGCGGTGGTTAGTGGCTAATTAAGCCAGCCCGTCACTGGCCACCGGAGTTCGGTCGGCGGCGACCCGGAACGCGGCGGAAGTTCACCGGGGTTGCGCTACGGGCGACGGCTGGACGCGCGAAGGGCATCAGAAGGTAGCCCGTGCCCGCGCGCATCTAGGGGGACCCTCGAGAGGGCGTGGGGTGGCCGGGGTTCGCCGGAATGGAGCTCGAGGCGGCGGCCGGAGCTCGGGTGGGTGCGGGGTTAGCGCTGCGGCTTGCAAACAAGCTAGCTGCCACGCTAGCGTTGCTCCACGGGTCGTTGCGAGTGCAACGGACGCACGCGCGGGGCCGTTTGGTCACCGGGGCTTCGCCGGCGACGAGCCCGTGCGGCGACGGCTACGGTAAGCAAGGGGGCGGCGGCTACGGCAAACAAATGAAGGCGGGATTAGGGGGAAGAGGACCGGGGGCTCACCACGGTCACGAAGAGATGCTCGGCGAGGTCGGGGACGGTCCGGAGCCGGCGAATTTGGCGAAGATGGCCGGCGGGTCCGAGGTAGAAGACGACGGCGATGGCGGCGATGCAGGCTTCCGGAGGGCTGTGGATCGGTGGGGAGGAAGAAGGGGTCGAGGCGGAGCTCCCTGGGGCGTCGGTGAGGCGTGGGGAGCACGGTGGCTGCGGCAATCGGCGTCGGTGGCGGCGGCTCCGCTCGGGTCCGAGGTGCGGAGCGAGAGGGGGAGCAGGAGAAGGGGATGAGCACGGGAGGGAGTTGAGAGAGGCCTGAGGGGGTGCGTGGCATCCTTAGCCGATCCGGGGCGGGGCGGCAAGCAGGAGGTGGCTCGGGCGCGTGCGCGCGCGCTCCGGCCACGCGCCTCTGTCCTACTGTCCCGAGGAGGAAGACGACAGGGAGGGCGCTGGTGGGCTGGGCCGGCCAGGGGGGGGGGAGCTGGGCCGGCTGGGCTGCACGGGTGAGGCCAAGTACTTCCTTCTCTCTCTCTCTTTTATTTCTATTATGTTTTATATTTTTCTTCTGTTTTTGTTTTATTTAATTTATTTTGCCACTGTTTTGAATTTTAAAACTAATTCAAACAATGCCAAAAACTCCTCTGAATATTTTATAGTGCTAGATGGACTTTTCCAAAAGCTTATAAAATATTTCAGGGGTATTTAAATTATATTCTAATTATATGAATATAATTCAAATTCAAATAGCTAATGATTTAAATTCAAAGTCTCAAAAATAAATCCTTAAAAATGTTCAATATTTTGGTTGGGACCAGAACCCTTACCAAAAATTATCAAACATTTATGAAGAGCCCTTTTTGAGCAATGAATGAGATTTCTAGGGTTTTTGCCCCTCTTTTATTTAGGGTTTTGAGGCTTCCAATATTCCTCAATTCAAGTTTCAAAAATATAGACATGATGCACACATGAAGCTAGCCTAGAGCAATGTCAGAAGCTAGGGATGTGACACATAAATAATATGGACAAGACTTGAAGGGTTTACTGACCAGTGTCATTTTATGTATTTCCAGAGAAAGCAAGAGAAAGAGATTGCTCTATACGATAAATTCGTGTCATCAAAAAATGCGGATGGTCAAGACGGTGATGGTGATGGTGATGAGATGGATGCAGCTGCTCCTGGTGAGTAAGAGGGATGAGATTAACTTTACAGCAGTTACTGGCATGATGTTTGTTAATCCTATTGTGCCTTATTTGGTGCTTATGTAGAAATCAACACATATGAAGATGGCGGGACTAGAATAACAGTAGTCACCAGTGAAATTACTCATGGAGAGGAGGATGACCAGAAACCCGTGTCAAGGAGCTATGCTAAGAAGAGTTGCGGTGTGGTTAGTGCCAAGAAGCAGCCCGTTTAGGTGTGAAGAAGAAGCCGCCATCAAAGAGGCAATTCGGCAAAAGCAAGAAGACTAAGAAGGTTGACACGAGTAGACGGAAGAACAAAGGAAAGCATTGACGTTGTGTATGCCTGTGGCTGTGGACGGACGGGCCTGAGTTGCATTTATTTTATTTTAAGATAAAGAAGATAACAAATTCGGTTATGAATTGTGTTCCTGTTGCTGCATTTGTGTTGTTCTGGCAATTTCCTTGTCATGGTAGGACAAAGGCAATAGATGCCTTGGTCGATGCCAGCAAGGGCGCTCCTCTCCGGTACTCTGGCCAACGCTGCACTCTCTCATCGTCTCCTCCCCGACCCTTTCTTCGCCTTCCCCAGCACAGGAGCCTGGGGTCGTTGTCTCGGTCAGTAGTTTGCCTCCACACTATTTTCCCTTCGGTTGCTCTTCTGGATTGAATCATCATCTATTGTTACCCCAGAATACTGGGGAGTCAAAATGTTTTGGTGTTCGCTCTGCTACCTGCTTTGTGTGCTAAACAGCTATTTCCATCAAGAAAAGAAAATCATTGATGCATCAGCCTTATCATGTACTAGTATTTGTCTCAGACCCTCATGTTTCATTCACTGGAAGTTGGTAAGGATCTTACTATATTCTACTCTTGTGTTGATTACATCTTTCTACTTGTGAAATATGTCCTTGAGCTTGTAAGCTGCTTTCAAGAAAACTTATTGGGTCTAGTACTTGCTTAGAGGTTATGTATGTTGTTGACAACATTTTCACTCGCATGCCATGTCCTGCTCATTGTCGCATTTCAAGAATATATGATAATTTATCCAACCTTTTCCCTATTGTTCAAATGTATCACACAATTTTGCAAGTCACAAATCTTGTGCACTTTCTCTGGATGTATTATCACCAACTACTTAATAGCCCTATATTGGATTTATAAGTCGCCAACACCAAACAATTTATTGTCTTTTCCGCCTCTTATTCACTAGTAACCTGGAAGATATATTTCCTCCTTCATCCTAGTGAAGAGGCAACTTATTCAAATAAAAAATTTATAAGAATATTTTGCACGACATGAAACGATAAATGTTCTTGCCTCATTCGGGAAAATGTTGTTTTGCGTGTATCGTGATGTATGAATGTTCATGTCTCTGGCACACAAACATACATGAAACTGGACAGCTCCCTAATTAATATGAAACTGCCATTAGCCATAAATTATAAAGTCACTAAATAAGCCAATCTATCACTAGTGCTGAAAAGCCTAGCTATGGCGTGCCAAAAAGAGCCTTAGTGATGTGGACACCCGACGCCACCAATATAGCGTCATTCTCAAAAATTAGTGTTGGTGTTGTACCCTACACCAACAATATTTTTGATGGTAATTGTCATGTGGACAATGCCAACACTAATATTCATCAGTTGTAACGTTCCATGTTGTAGTGATACTAGTAATTTGATTTTAAGATTTGAAATAAAAGATGTACAACAGCAATCACAACCAAAATGACAACATAATCCAGTTTAAGAACAATAAATAAATCAAATATAAATAGACCCAATAACAACATTTAATTTCAACAATGCACTTATTGATATAGTTCAACAAAATAGGCAAAGTAACACACATGAATGTATAAGTTTAAATAAATAGTGGTGATAATAACATGAGATTTTTCATGCATGCCAACTAGCTAACTAGGACTTTTCTGCAAGCGGATTCAGGTTCATAGTCCGGAGTAAGTGAACCATCGTCGCTGCCAGCAGGCCTGTAGTAGACCATGATCTCTTCACCATCGTAGTCGAGATTGAACATGGCTCTCTCCCCAGTTTTCATATCGTAAGTAGTTGCAAGGGCTTTCCAACTAGGCAACCGAAATAGGTGCGATTTGCCTTGTTGGTGACAAGACAATTGAATTGTTGGGCCATCAGCATCTTCATGAGGGTGCCCTCGAATGTGATGGTGGCATCTACTCGAACACGAAACTTCTCTAAGAAGTCACGCCTTGCCCCACAAAGGATGAACCGAGGAAAATTGAAATAAAGAACTAGCTAGTTATCAATTTTGGGCACAACCGTATACATCACATATGAAACTCAACCAGAACATGATGAACTTAAACATACCGTCCTAGTGAGGAAGTCATTCGACAGATTTATGAAGAACTTCTTATCCCTTTGGCACTCACTGAACCACAGGTCTCACATTGGGCATCCATTTACTTCTTTCATCAAGTTGAGAAAAATAAGCATACATAACAGATGCATATTTTTCTGGCTTTGATCATGTATACGTCCTTGAAAAGTAGACCGGCTCCTACTTGCATCTACTACTATTACTCCGCACATCGACCGCTATCCAGCGTGCATCTAGTGTATTAAGTTAACAAAAATGGAGTAACGCCTTAAGCAAGATGACATGGTGTAGAGGGATAGATCCAATCAATATGCACAAACCCCATCTTTTTATCCTTAATGGCAACAATACAAATACGTGTCATGTCCCTTTCTGTCATTGGGAATAGGCACCGCAAGATTGAGCCCATTACAAAGCACTTCTCCCGTCGCAAGAAAAATCAATCTAGTTGGCCAAACCAAATCAATAGATCGGAGAGAAATACTAAGGTATATAATTCATGCATAAAAGAGTTCAGAGAAGACTCAAATAATATTCATAGGGAATCTGATCATAAACCCACAATTCATCGGATCTCGACAAACGCACCGCAAAAGAAGATTACATAGGATAGATCTCCAAGAACATCGAGGAGAACATTGCATTGAAGACCAAAGAGAGAGAAAAATACATCTAGCTACTAGCTATGGACCCGTAGCCTGTACATTGCATGGAATAATGCAAGGAATAGAAATGCTTGCTTTGACAAAGGGCAATCTGGTGCTGATTCACTTTCCCAATATATGGAGGACCAAGAAGAGAAGCAAACTAGAGTTGATGATTCACCATGTGCTCGGGAGGAGCAATGGCTTGATCAAGAAAAGGAAGATGGTATTGAAGTAAGATTACAACAAGAGCAAGGGGATGATTGTAAGTATAACCAGCTGCAACAATGCCTTCAATATTGCTAGGTCTACTATGCCTGAACCATTCGATAACATGAGTACCCATAATTTGGATTATCTGAAATTAGTAAGACATGTAGAAATGGATGATGGAATATCTCATGTTCATGATTTATATTGTGTCATGCTTGCTAAACCTATTCAAATGAGTTGTCATATCACAAACATTTCTGAAATCACGCATTCAAACTCATTATAAAACCTACACCTACTACTTTAAGTTTAATTTCATTGGAGATTATGGTGTTGGTGGGAAGTTTGTTATGAACAAAATATGCATTTCTTGCAATAGACTTCGAAAACTGAAAGATAATCATGTGGGAAACCATTATGATGTGGATTTTTTTGTCATGTGATAAGAAATTGTATGTTTGCGGTGAATGTGTGATATGTCTCCGATGTATCTATAATTTTTTATTGTTCCATGCTATTATATTATCAATCTTGGATGTATTATATGCATTATTATGATATTTTATATCATTTTTGGGACTAACCTATTAACCTAGTGCCTAGTGCCAGTTGTTGTTTTTTCCTTGTTTTTGTCTTTACAGAAAATCAATACCAAATGGAGTCCAAACGAAACGAAACTTTTTGACGACTTTTCTTGAACCACAAGATACCCTAGAAGCTTCGGGAGGAGGCCAGAAGGGCCACGAGATGGCCACAAGCTCGGAGGGCGCGCCCTAAGGGGGTCAAGCTTGTGGGCTCCACGTGGCACTTCCAGTCCTATTTTTCTTCTGTAAATACGCAAATATTCCCCGTAGACCAAAGGGCACACAAAAAATACATTTCCTCCACCGCAAGTTTCTGTCTTCATGAGATCCCATCTGGAGAACCTTTCCGGTAATATGCCGGAGGGGGATTCCACCACGGAGACTTCTACATCAACCTTGTTGCCCTTCCGATGATGTGTGAGTAGTTTACCACAGACCTACGAGTCCAGAGCTAATAGCTAGATGTATTCCTCTCTCTCTCTCTCTCTTTGGTCTTCAATACAATGTTCTCCTCGATGTTCTTGGAGATCTATCCGACGTAATCTTCTTTTGCGGTGCGTTTGTCGAGATCCGATGAATTGTGGGTTTATGACCAGATTCTCTATGAATATTATTTGAGTCCTCTCTGAACTCTTTTATGCATGAATTATATATCTTAGTATTTCTCTCGGATCTATTGATTTGGTTTGGCCAACTAGATTGATTTCTCTTGCGATGGGAGAGGTGCTTTGTAATGGGTTCAATCTTGCGGTGCCTATTCCCAATGACAGAAAGGGACATGACACGTATTTGTATTGTTGCCATCAAGGATAAAAAATGAGGTTTGTTTATATTGATTGGATATATCCCTCTACATCATGTCATCTTGCTTAAGACATTACTCTATTCTTGTTAACTTAATACACTAGATCCATGCTAGATAGCGGTCGATGTGTGGAGTAATAGTAGTAGATGCAGGCAGGAGCCGGTCTACTTTTTCGCGTTGTTCCTGGCTGCATACTGAAGTAGCATCATCTTGTTGGTCTCCACGAGTTTGTCATCTCTCGCAAGCTCGCTCACTAATGGGTCGAAGAACTGCATGTCGGCATGTTTGTTCTCCTTCTCATCAGCCCTAGTGCATATCCTCATGCCTCCGGCACGAGGAACTTCGCGTACTCACGAAACTCTGGGAAGTTTAGGATCGTCCCTTCGTGAAAGAACTCTACCGCCATGGCATCATAGGCGCGCGCCGCTAACTCCGAGTTGTCCCAATGACCAAGCTCGTGCACGACATTGCCCTTCCTAATGGTGACATCATACTTATTTCCCTTCGGTCGCACACCAAAAAACTTTGGAGCCATCGGTGACGATGCATATATAACTAACAAGTTAGTAAAAATGGGCATTTAATGAGTACCTGCAAAACCTACACTCTACATTGTAATAAACATACACTACAACTACACTAAAATGATAGTCTACAACTACACTAAATTCTATCACTACAAATACACTACATATAGAACTACAGTAAAAGTACAGTAGCTAAAATCATATACTATAATCTTATACTAAAATTTTACAGTACTCTTACACACAAAATTTTACATTATTCTTACACAAAAATTGTACACTACAACTATAGAAAAATCTTACACAACAACTACACAAAAATCTACACTACAAATTCTACAACACAACTATTACAATAAGAATTCTACACTACGATATGGACCTGAAACTTTAGGTTGACCAGCCATGGCCTCTATGGTCTCCCTCTCCGGAGCGTCGTCTTCCTCCTCTGGGTCGCTTGAATCGCCTCCGGCCCAGCAGCCCTTCAGGTCCATTGTCGTCGGCCCGAAGGTGCTGGGCATGGCGTTCAGGCCTATCCCGCAGGGTGGAGCTGTCGGTCCTTCCTGGCCTACTATGGTAGATTCTTTGGCGTGGCGCACCCAGACGGGCCGCCCCCCTCACAGCCCTGTCTCGCCACCCCACCCGCCCACCACTCGTCGTCATCGCTCTCCACCCGGCATCCTACCCACTACGAAGCCACCCAAGACCAGTATCCCCACAGTCCTCCATGGGTGCTGCTGCAACTGCGGGGAGGAGGGCCACATCTCGGCCAACAGCCGGAACCCCACCAAGTGTGTGCATTGCAGTAGGAGTGGCCACATCGCACGTGGATGCACCAAGCCGCAGAGCCCATCACCAGCGAATGTGGAGGCGCGTGCACCTCCGATGCCGCACCAGCCCGTGCGGCCACCTTCCCGAATGCAGATTTTGTGAGCTTATGCACCCGGGCCTCACTATCCTAGCACTCCAATGTTGCTTTGAGATCTGTGCTACACAACTACCTTATTACATGAAATTTTCTCTTTTTTGTTCCTCTCATATAAAACATGTCTTGAACTTCAAACTTTGCAGTACAACATAACTTTGTAACTAGAATGTGAGATAAAACTTTCAGATTTTTTTGTCCGACATAAATATGAAAAATAAGATTTTTTTAATCAAACAAATCTCATTTTGTATATTTATGTTGGGCCAAAAAATCTGTAAGTTTTATCCCACATTCTACATAGAAAGCTTTGTTGTGCTGCAAAATTGAAGTACAAATACATGTTCTATATGAGAGAAACAAAAAAGAGAACATTATTTGCACGAATCGTGATGCAGGAGTGAATGATTGTATAAGAAGTATCCGGATGCATAGGCTCTAAAACATGTTTTCGCCGCCTTCCCGCGCTAGCCCGCTGCCTTCATCTTCGCCCCCCGCGAAGCTTCAGGTAGATTTGGGCCGCTTGGCGTCCGGCCTGCCGCCACCACCGCCGAGGCCTCCTCCACCTGGGGCGGCCAGGCTTGGTCGGTCATGGAGCGAGGTGGTCAGGTCTGAGGCGGAGCCTGCAGTGGCCGGGTCGGGGTTCTCAGTCCCCTTCTCAGGCCATGTGGAGTCCGGTGCGTAGCTACAACAGGTGCTGCTACCAGTGGAGTGGTGCTTTCTGGAGGCCTATGAGGATCTCATACGCATGGAGGAAAACCTTGCGCATGCCGTGGTGGTCACGGTCACTCGAGACAGACAGGAGGTCGATCTCACCTCGGCGGCGGCCCTGCACGCGTAGTTCGGTATTTGCTCGGCGGACATGACTATTCGCCCGTTCTTCCCTAAGGATTTCCTGGTAATCTGCGAGCGCCCGTTCATTAGGTAGTTGATGGTTGACCGTGGACTTGGTGTTCTCTCTCTCTCTCTCTCTATCTGCGGCCATGGCTTCTGCAAGGGCAGGCCACCGGTGCCGCCATGCCTTTCTTGGTGCCCTTGGAGCTGCTTGGAGTCCCGACGCATGCATGGACGAGGAGGACTGCGGAGGTGGTTTTGCGGGACCTGGGATTTGTTTCTCAGGTGGCGGACAGGACATCAAGACGATACGACATGGTCGAGTTTCATGTCTGGCTTCGAACGATCCGGCAAGAATCCGTGGCTGCTGCCTCTTGTTCATCAAGGAGCCAAGGGAAGCCTAGGTGGAGGGCGTGCATAGGGCGCCGTGGTATCCGATCACAATCAACATCCTCGGCGCGCCCATGATGGAGGCTGGCGTCGACGCGTCGGCTCTGCCAGCGCCGCCGATGCCATCGCCGCCATCAGGCGGTGAGGACGATCCTGCTAGGCCTGGCTCGTTGAATGATGGTCAACCGGGTGTGCGGGGGAGGGGTGAATCGACTGGTGACTCTGGTGGTTCCTCTATGTCCTCGTCGGCAGCGCCACCACTAGCGGTGGTGCAGCACCGCGCCATGATCGTGCAGGAGGCCCGGACGATGACATCCTCTGAACCCAGCGTGCCTTGCAGCCGTTGTGCCAACGTCAGGAGTGTACCTTTTGCAGCAGAGGTGGAACAACTTTTGACCGCCCAAAGCAGGATGGGCCAGCCTGATCCTTGACGTCAGCAGTCATCTTGTGGGTCCTGCGCGCTAGTTGGCCACACAGTGGATCCGAGGGCCTCCGGTGGAGAACTGGGCCCACCTGATTCGGTGAACTTTCCATGGTGGAGGGCCACTCGACTAGTGTCCAACGACAACATGGACATGGTGTGGCACGGTGAACAAGATGGCCAAATGGACGGGGACCTGCAGGAATTAGATGGTACTACTAATGTCCAGATTGGCTCACTCAGGCCCCTCCCAATGCTCCACCTTGGACAGGTGCTAAGCCTGCCACATAGGCAAAAATCAGACGTGGCATATTAATTAATGAGGAGAGAGAGCGAATCGGTACCCTCACGAAGAGACGATTCCAGGCGCTCGTACCTAGGCGGAACGCAGTTAATTCGATCCTATGCGCTGTGCACGCTGCTGAACAGACTCGCCTCTTCTCTTTTCCCCGTCTTCCCCTTTGGCCTCCTCCACCCGCTTGCCCTGCGCCGCCACCCCGGCATAGCCACCTCTTCCTCGCCCCGTGACGCTGCCACGCCTCTCAGGCGTTGCCTCCATGGACCACCGCCGGCAGAAAGTATCAGGGACCCCCTCGGCTCAGCTGGCCGCCACCGGTAGCTCCTCCGGCCAGTCGCGGGAGAAGATATCTGGGACAACACCAGCGCCCTCGGTTCAGTTCGCCGTTGCTGGTAGCTCCGCCGGCCAGCCACAATCTGCTCGATGGTATTTTTCCTTTCACAAATCAGAATACATTTTTGTTCTGTATCCTAGTGTGCCTCATGCTTTGTCCCTCCCATTCTTGCTTAGATGAGATTTTTCTCTGCATCAGACTTGGGCTGTGGCCAAAATTTGACTGGTAATTGGCCAAGAATACCTGGTTGATTTCAATTCATAATTTTTGTTCGGTTCAGAACGTTCTAATTGATTTCAGAACATACTAGTTCAGCTCATAATACACAATGGTTTAGTTCAGTTTAGTTTGGAGTACCTTGTAGTTGAAAGGAACGTAGTTGATTATACTACATCTAGATACGTCTGTACCAATCATTTTATATAGGATCAAACTGAGTTCAGTTCAGTTTTGAGGTTCTATGAGAAATTGGTTCAGACAGAATAAGATTACGGTGTACAAAATTACTCTGTTTTTAGTAGATGAAGCAAAATTTACACCGATGCTATCTTGTCATACAAATAATTAGACACAAACTTTTTTTAAGAAATCAAACGCAATTCTGTTTTTATCACTAGAAGTTCATCACTTAACTTTCATGTTATTGTTCTCTGGTCGAGGAATCTAAACAGTGTCGCCCAGCTGTTTTTTTTTTGTTCGATCTTATTCTGATGTGTACACTTGTCATCTTGTTTGTTACATGTTTCAGGCCTATGTATAACCATCCACCAGATGATCCTGATGATACAGATCAACAACATGATAGTGATGCCAGAAACACTACATATCCAGCAGAGTATACATACTTGATGAATTCCTAGCCGAGGAGGACCTGCTAGACTCCTTCGCCGAGGAGATTGTTGTGGAGTTGAAGGGAACACTTGAGGCTCTTCAAGCAAGAGCACTTAGCAGGAGTGGTCCAAGGATATACGTGAATAGATCGCGTGAAGAAGCACATCAACAGCTTGTACGAGATTACTTCTACAACAATCCTCTCTATAGCGCCAAAAATTTCGGAAATTTCAGACTTCAATACAGATTTCTGAAATGAGTGACTCATGAGTATGTAGTCACTGCATCCATTAACTACATGGATAATATTATATTTTTAGTGCCAATGATATTTAATATCAAAACATAATTCCACTCATACCAAGAGGGTATGTTACATCATAATCGATGTCGGGTCTCTGCGTGAACCCTTTTGCTACAAGGCTCTCTTTCTCACCACCTCATTGACTTTGTTTATGAATGAGAAGTTTTTAATATTCCATATGGAAGATACTTATGAGGAGTAGGTATTACTGCGGTAAATACCACTCGTTTGCATAGCGAGTGCTATTCTTCATTACTTGCTTCCTTTTATGTGAAACCAATATGAATGCAAGAGGCACTCTACCATGGATTTTGGTTCAGGGCCCAAAAGGTTTTAGCAATATTGAGAAGAAATATATGTCGACAAATGTAGTCTTTAGTTTATATGATTCTGATGGAATCATTGAAGTTTGTGGATAAAATATTTGTTCCATTTTAACTCCTTGTGATTTCCTTCAACAAATGGAGTCAAGGTGTTTCGATGTACCGGCACCAAAACATTTGTGCACATTTATGCCGGGCTTTGGATTATGAGCATCTAGTGAGGTGTCTTTCTACTTGATGTTGAATTACATTTACTGGTTGAGGATTCGATTTCCTCTGTTTCTGCGGAAGTATATGAGAAGTTATATCTCGTCTTATCAGATTTTCTCCCCCTCTTGCTCTCATTTGGGGAGAAGAGTGGTTTATCAGGTACCTCCACTCTTTCCGATACTTTACTGCAGGAATTTAGAATTTAGTGACACCTTGTCATCAGTAAATGTATGTGGCAGATTTGCAATGTGTTGCAAATATATGATTCTCTAAACTTTCTAGTTCAGATTCTTTCAGTATGTGGATATAAGGATTGAATGTCAATAACATTTCTAATTTATTTCTCCGCATTCTTTGTGGTACTTATCTCCCCCTAATGCCAAAAAATATCCTTCTTGCTGATGCAATCAACATACGGGCTATGAATAATTTTGATTGACGGATAAATTGATATTCCTCACATAGATCCCTAATTTTCTGTGAGTGCCCACTGATGTACGTTGGAGTGGTGATATCGGTATGTAACCGAATTATCGCAGATGGGAAATACTTTGTTGATTTCCACATAGTTACTATAAGGGGGAAGTAGTATGATATGCAGTTGGTATGATTTAGATCATACTTATGGTATGTAAGGCCGTATGTATCCAGCAACAGGCTGGTAAATTTACAATTCTTTAAAAGTGGTCATGTAATTCATTTACTACCTTTGATAAGAAATTTAGTTAAACCATTCTGGGTATGTACATAGGGTACTAAATGCAATCAGAAAATTCTCGTGAAATGAGTTCAATGACATTGTCCATTCAAATGGTTTTATCCTTTGTTCAGGAGAATTTGCTCTTACTTTGATAAGTTAAGCAATTTATCAGGTAAGATCATGGTTGTGTGTGATAACACACACTTAAAACATTTTATGAGTGTGTATATGAGTACCATGAAGTGTCTAAATTACCCCAGATAATGGTTCAACATTCCACATATATCTTTTGAATGTGTTCAAGAAAGAATAATTGGCTCGTTTAGAATTTTAAGGTGAGAGTTCCTTAAAACAGATTTCCCCTATGGCACATGTGGTGCACAAATAATTTGATGATATGAGGAATATTTTGCAACTTGTTAAGTTGTGACCAACAGAATTGTCAAATAATTTTCTAATCATCTCCAAACCAGGATGGCTAAGGCTATCAAGCCTAATATTTAATTCATTAATACTTAGAAAATCATTGTGTACGCAACAATATTGAGTACGAATTGAAACATACATACAAATTTATCGAATATTGTATCCAATGGATATGATATTGGACATTTTACTACATGTAGTAGTACAAGTATATGCTAATAATATGTTGGGATAATTAGGAGATTACCCGAGGTCTCCGATATTCTTGAGTGCAAATGAGTTTATCCTCCATTTTCTGTACTAGATTGTGGTCCTCCTTCTGATGAAAATTCTGAGAACAATCCTTTACCAGAATCTGGTTGTTATTTGTAAATTTTCAAATTTATCCCATTGAACTTATTGGCCTTTTAGTAACTTTGTGGTGTGGTTCGACCATATGTTTGAGGGTTTGGTAATCATAGGTACAATAGTTATATAACCACACATTTGACAAACTTGAGAGTTGTCTTTTGATCATTTGAAAAATGACAGATTCCTATTAAGAGATAATTCTATCTTTGGTTGTCTATGAGCCTCCACGTTACTTCGAATTCCTCATGGTTCTCTTTTGTGACCACTAACTTGCATAGTATTCTCGGTACTAGCAAGAATTTCAAATAATGGTATAGCACCCGTTGGGTGAATATGATGATTTTAAGAAATTTCATGTGTCTTCATCATAAAAATGGTAGTACCATCTTAAGAGGAGGTAAAGTGTATAAGGAATTTTCAACCGGATCTGCATATGAAAATATTTGATCACGGGATCTCAACTTGAAAGTTGATTAAGTGACAGAACTGTGAGCTACGGTAGAGGTGAGGTCTTGAAAAAAAACAAATGAGTGATCATTCGCAATGTGCTCATGTCAACATGTATCTCTTAAGGGAAATATTCAAAGTAAATGAATATTCATCCATTATGTACTTAGTTTAAGAACTAAGTGAAGTTGGTGACACATATGAACATACTTAGCTACTGAGAGAATAGCCATGACACATTTTCAGAATGTGGAGTTATAGTGCCACAATGCCATAAATGGGTACAATGACTGATGTCATAAATCATCTTAAAATAAACACTCTCACCTAACATGAATTTGCATTTACAAATGTCATCCATGTGTTACATGAAAAAGGCTCATGCATTTATTTAATTTACTTTTAGGAGTAAGCGATGATATGGATAGAATGATTTGTTTGAGAATAATCTTTGCCAAGGTGTTCCTTGGTGAACCTGGGTGTATCCTTCAATACAACGCATGTGACGAAGTCATTGCTAACATTCTGGACTTTATTCTCGAGGAAATATGCAACTTTAGAATCACTGGGTATGCATATATTTGCGTAATTCTCTACAACTTATTCAAGCAAAATGAGGCTTGAATAATTGATATTGGTAGATAATACCATTCAACATGTAATGATCATGCATGAATTTACTATGATAGTAAATCATTTTAGTGAACAACAACAATTGCTTCAAAGGAGCAAATTTTGAAATCGCTGATGCTTTATAACCATATGTGTAGACCTCAATTTATAGGATAACACTTTGAAGATAATCACCAATATGGTGTAGATCTCGCAGTAATAGAAACATAGTCTGACTTTTGTCAGTAGATGTTCATAATTCTATTACCTTATGTTATGCTAAATGGGTAAAATCACATTGAAGGTAATCATCTGTGAAAGTGACATAATGTAGACCTTACAGTAATAGTGGATAGTCTGCAAAATTTTGCAGTAGATGCCAGTATTACCTTATGATATCTTGAGGTAGTCACATATAATATTAATATTTGGAAGAGTACTATGAAGGTAGTCATCTTGTTAAAATAACAAGATGTAGACCTCACAGTAGTGGTGGATAATCTGTAAATGGTGCAGTAGATACCACCAATACCTTGTGATTCACAAATAACATTTGGGCTAGTCATATTAAGTATGACACTTTATAATTGTTATTAGAATTTCATTATGATTTGCAAGAAATTTGAAAATTTCGGTTGCAAGATCATAGTTGTTGTCATAAATCGCATCTAATGCTAGGGGTAAAGATATAGAAAATGTCTCACATTTCGAAGGAATAATGTTTGAAATGCTAGCAAAACATTGTTTGCAATAGTATTACTGAGGTAATACATGTAAATGCGAAAATATTTATACTTCAACAATATTTAAAGACCCAAGGTTTTAAAATGGCAAATTTTACATGTTGTAAAATGATGCATAATTATATTTTATGCAATTGAGGAGATTTGTTCTAAGGCCAAGGGCTTAAAATGTATTGTGTATATGAGAACAACCAGAAGTCTAAATTGCTAAAAACAATCAGTATTAGGGCTATGCTATGAAGTCCAAATGAACCAATGGTTAGGCTGTAAACTATAGTAACTCAGTAAGGCAGAGGTCATTACTAGGGCTGTTTTTCATAGTGAAACAAGCCTGAGGGCTTGAATGAGAAATACAGGTCCTCCTCGTTAATGAATAAATTAGGAAGGGCATAAATGCAAATGCGATAAAGGGATAAGGTTTCCCCAATTTCTCCCGTGCAGTACGGTTGGACATTGTTGCATTCGCCGGACCGCCGCCGACCGTGCGCTGTAGTCGCGGATCTTCTGCGGGGAGCCGTGTAAGAGAGGAGAAGGGAGGAGGACCGAGCGTGTGGAGGCGCATCCGTGTCGAGGCCGAAGGCCATGGCTGATTGGACCGCCGCCACCATTTGAACAAGCGCGCAGTTCCGCGTCCAATGCAATATAGAGGTATGAACATGACGAATTAAAGAAATACCATATGTTGTTGATGATTCTTGGGTTGGATTTTCAATCAATTGACCGTGGATGTCAATTCCCATGTCTGTTCGTCTTTTTCTCTGCCGATGTCTCGCTGATGGAAGGATGTGAACATTCCCAATTCCTGGTCACACAGATTAAACAAGGATCAATCCATTGCAGTTTTCCGCTGCTTACCTTTGTTGACTGAAAATTGTGGCGAATTTCCAGTTTCTATTGTTTTCTTGATTATAATGAATCTATTTCTTCTCGAGCGTGCGTTTAATCTATTGTTTCCTCTCCCGTAGGAATTCATGTTGATACACGCTTGTGTCTCTCTTGCCGCGAACAGCGTCATGGCTGCTGATGTTTCTTCGATGTCGATTCATTTTTGCCTTGTGATGAAAGCACTCGCGCCGCAGAACTGGAGCCGCGGGCGCCGCCAATCCATGCTTTGGTCAAAAACGGACGAAGGCCACGCCGCCGTCGCGCCGGTAGGGGCGGTCGCTTGCCAGCAGTTGTCCGTTGTCATCTGATTCTGCTCCGGGAGGAGGAGGTATGGGGTCGAGGCCCTCGGTTGTCTCCGTCGGACGCGCTCCTATACATTGCTCGATTGGAGAGCAGCAAGTGCTGATAACGTGTTTTGAGTGAAAAGTAAAGAACAAGAGAGTTGAATGAAAGATGATCCATCAGTCTTTATTGATGATAGAAGTGGGCTATTTATACCCAGGCGGAAGTACACATGGTGCTTGGCGGTCAAGTAAACACATAGTTACTTGAGAGCCAAGGAATTACATAGTTGCCTTGAGAGCCAAGGAAGTACATGGTTACTTTAGAACCAAGCAACCTATCTAACAATTAACTTAATCCTAATTAGCTTAATCAATAAGCAACTATTCTATTCTTAACAAGCTTATCAGTAGAGCCCGAGGAGGCCACTTGCCCAGTCCTCATGGGTGGGGACCCATGTACGCCATGCACTCCCGTAGCAATACGTAGCCAAGCAGAATCTCCGTGCATGGAACTAATGCATGCTTTAACTCCAATCCGTTACGCTTTTCCCAGCGACAAGCCTGCTATCACCAAGAAGCGCCCTAGGTAGAAGAGGTAGCCAGTCTCTAACCCACGAGGAAGCATTCGGCTGGCCAGAGGAGGGGGCAAGGCTCCAAGGTGTCTAAGCAACAAAATGTGCTCATCTGTAAGCTGTGCCTAGCAAATGAATGGGAGACAATTAGCGATACCGCACTGCAAGCCTATGCGCAGCTATTTGAGAGACCATTATCTAACACACACATCAAGGCAATCCTTTCCTTGTTTGGTTGGCAGTCGTCGATCTTGCTGGTGTTTGCGGAGGAGGCCGTAGTGGATGCCATGCAGTAGTGCGTAGCTACGGTGGGTGGAGGCGGGTTGCAACATCCCAAATTTTCAATTTGGAATGTTATACATTAGATCATCATTGCATATCATATTCATTGCATTTTGGTTGATCCTAGAAATTTCACGCAACTCAAGGACCCTCGGAGAGAGTTGGGGATTTCGTTATTTCATATTTGAGTTGTCTCAAATTTTGAAAATAAGATCATTTGATTTTATTTATTTTATCTTCAATTATTTCTGTTATAAAAATTATGAGAGAGGGAATAAAATGACTTTCCCAAAAATAAAGAAATATTGGGGATTTAATAAAAAATCAAATAAGATTTTATTTTGGTTTTATTTGCTATTTTATTTGTATTAGGGAAAAATGCGTGTTTTTCAAAATTGCATTTAGGCCCCAAATAAATGTTCATCCTGTGCGGCTTGATTTTATTTCGTAATTTTTGGAGCCCGTTTAGTATTTCTTTTGTTTTTTTCCGAGCGTAATTATTTTAAAAAAATCCGAAGCGACCTTGAGCCGTAACTGGCCAGGACTCCTCCTGGTCGGGCCTTTTTATAGCGCCGCGAGGCCCTGGCCAAGCCCAGCCGCGCCCCACCCGAAAACCCTAACCCTAGCCGCCCGCCGCCGCCACCGCCCGCCGTCGACGCCGACATTGCCGCCCGCCGGATCCGCCGCCGCCGGAGGTTGTCTCGCCGCCGCCGGTTTTTCTCGAAAAACCGTTTGGTTTTCCGACGGTTTTGTTTGTTTTTTTAGTTTCAGTTTTTTTAAATAGATCGGTTTTTCCAGTTTATTTAATTAGCGAGGGTTCGTTCGTTTTAACGAATGTTCGTTGTTTTTCTTTTTCTCGGATTAAATCCGCGATTTTTCTAATCGCGATTTTTGATCCGATTTTCGTTTTAGTCTAACTTTTCACTCGTTTATCGGAATTAGGCGATTCAAGCGCCTAGAGTTTCATCTTGAAACCCTCTTTCGGTTTAACCAACTCAAACAAGTTTTTGCCACTGTAAAAATTGCCTTAGATCCATAATAGTAAATGAAGCCTGTTTCTTTTGTCGTTTGTCTTTCGTTGCTTCGTTCGATTTGATTCTTTTTGCCAACCGGAGTTCTTAAGTTGAACTTTCTGGTTAGATCTCTTATTTGAGTTTTATATGTGCATTAGTTGAGTACTTATTGTATGCTTGTTTGTTTGCGATAGAGTACCCGGAGTGCGACGCTTGCTACTTCGAATCGCTAGGTTTCCCGGATCATCAGCAAGGCAAGTAACACTTTGATCATGTTTTCCCCTCTACCCAGTTTTATTGCATTAGATCAATCCTCACACATTGCATGATTAGGATCTTATTAAATTGTGGGTTTGGGAAGTAGTTGAGGTAGTACCTATTACCTGTTATTATCAAACCTTTGGGAGTTACTTCTACGTTTGCATATTATGCCATGCTATGCTAGTAGACGTGGATTGGGTGAGTGTATCCATGACAGATGTGAGATGTTAATTAATGGTTTACTTAAGGTGGCAACTTAAATACACATCTGGGTGGATTGAGGCACCTGGGTATTCCAGCAATTGCTTGTTTTTCTTTTGGACCCCCACCCAGGCTCAAAGGGATCATGAGATTATTCATGCTAGAAACTTCCGTGTGCAGCCACAAGCTATTACGGGCTCTAGCATAGTTGATTAAGTCGTGCGAACTCTTAAAGTGGTAGACTAGCAGATGTAGGGGATGTAGGTTGGTACGGTCTACCCGTTAGTAAGGTGCTAGCGCTTCTGAAAGACTATGTCTCGGTCATCTGTCTTCTCAAACACCATGTAGTGCGAGAAACCAAACGGAGGCGATCGAGTCTTGTGGGGAAAAGTGCGCAAACCTCTGCAGAGTGTATAAACTAATCATGATTAGCCGTGTCCCCAGTTATGGACATCTTGAGTATCTAGTACCTGGATTATCATGTGAATCTCAACATGTTACTCTAAAATTAATTTTGTTGGGTTTTGTTTAATGATGATGCTTAAGTGGGATTGAGAATGCTGTCAACCATTCTCAATGTCTAACAACTACCATGATAGTTAAGTAAAATTTATTCCTTTGCAGTAGGGAAAAATTGGCTTTACGCAAAACTGTAACGATAGAGCTTTCCACCAACCAAATATGCATATAGAATAGCCTGTTTCATTCCATTACTCTCTATATGTTACTTTGACAGCATATTTCATGTGCTGACCCGTTTCGGGCTGCAACGTTAATGTTGCAGACTTTTCAGACGACAATTAAGGAGTTTTAGGTTGTGGTTCTATACTCAGTGATGCCGTTGGAGTTGATGGACTCACTTATCTTAGATGGCCTTAAGCCATATTTATTGTAATAAGTTCTCTTTTGAGACACTCGATGTAATAAGTGTGTGATTGCTACTCTGTTATAAATCCTTCAAGTATTGTGTGGTGTCAGCATTACTGATCCAGGGATGACACCTGAGCACAGAGATTGGACCGTTTGAGGTCTGGTCGCTACAAGATGGTATCAGAGCACACGCTGACTGTAGGACACGACCACTAAGCTAAAGACCTAGATCACTACTCACTCTCTTCTCTTTCTGACTTCTCATCTTTTCTACTCTTTTAAGATGGAGGATGCAAGGAACAAGTTCACTCAACCGGATGAAGACACACCCTTTGGACGTCACTTGAAGGAAGTCACTAGATACCCGAACATAGGAGTACCAAGCTTCACCGGAACCTACAACGCCACTCTACCTGAAGAAGAGCGCTCGATGATTCAAGTTCAAGTTCCAGGAAGGACGTTCATGCCAGTCATTGAGCCCATAGAGTTTTATTTTGATGCACCAACTTGGAGTCTAGGAAAGAGCATGGCAGCTCACATCGCCATGGGACGCATTGGAGAACTCTACCGCAATGATCTCAAGGATACTATCTACCATATTTGTGGGCGCCGAGATGAGCACTGGGAGATGATCAGCACCAGAAAGGATAGATCAGTTGCAGCTTTTATCCAGGAGTTAAACCAGCACATTCGACGTCAGGAGAATCAGATGTGCGCCAACATGATAGATCTGAAGAAGGCAAGGACAAGAATCAAGGAACTGGAGGAAGAACTCAAGGCTACACATGAATATTATAAAGAGGAAATCGAAGTATTAGTGGAGAAGAATGGCGATCTGATCAAGAAAATCGGAATATTTATGGGAGGCCCTACACCAGTAGAAGAAGACGAAGAACCCAAGGAGATTCACCCGGAAGACTACATCGACGACACCGACTCGGATCCAGATGATAGCGATGATGACTATGTCGATGAAGCTGGAGCAGATATCATGGAGTCTGTAACCGAAGAATATTTCTAGTAGACCACCCCAACAGTAGTAGTAGTCCACCATGTAAATATAGTAGTCCGAGCACTTTTGCGATAGTTAGATCGATTGTATGCCCTTGTTTGATTAAATGAAGTGAATTGTTTGCTTTTGCCTCATGTGCATATGGGTAGTGTTTTCTCTCTAGACCCCTCTCTATTCTTAAATCTAATCTTTTCTAAACCCACAGATGCCTCTGAGACGTGACCCCAGATTTACCTTCCCACCGGAGCTCACCTAGTTGATCCAGCAGCAGAACGCATTGATGCAGTTGCTAGTCCAGAATCAGAATCAAGGGAACAACAACAACAACCCACCACCACCTGTTGATCACTTAGCCCGTTTTCTTAGGCTGAATCCGTTGGTGTTTTCCAGTAGCACCGAGCCGATAGTAGCAGACAATTGGCTCCACAAGACAGCAAGGGAGTTGACCACGGCAGGATGCACAGATGCGGAAAAGGTGAAGTTTGCCGCACATCAGCTTGAAGGACCCGCAGCATCATGGTGGGATAATTTCACAGCCACTTTCCCTGTCGACACTGTCACATGGGACCAGTTTCAGCAGGCTTTCCGTACTGCCCATGTTTCAGCAGGAGCTATGGCCTGAAGAAGCGAGAGTTTCGCAATTTGCGCCAAGGAGGACGGACAGTTGGCCAATATGTGCAGGACTTTAGTAAGTTAGCATGTTATGCCCCAGATGACGTAGCTACGGATGCAGCTAAGCAGGAGAAGTTTCTGGAAGGACTGAATGATGAGTTGAGCATGCAGTTGATGGTAGCAACCTTCAACAACTACCAGGAGTTGGTAGATCGTGCTCTTATGATTTAAGGGAAGTAGCAGCAGATTGAGAATCGCAAGAGGAAGTACGGACAAGGGAAGTATAATTCATGAGCTCAGCAGAAGCCACGTTTTACCCCTAGACCGGGAGGACATTTTTAGCATACCAATGGAGGAGGTAGCTCGCACAATCACAATCGCACCAAGAATGGTAATGGGAATGGAACAAGCAACGGCCAGAACCACACCAACCCATCAACCCCAGCCAAGAGAGACCTGAGCCAAGTCACTTGTTTCAAGTGCCAGAAGACCGGACATTATGCCAATGAATGTCCTGAATCCCAAAATGGAAATGGCAATGGAAGCTCTGGGAAGAAGCCGAACCCTTTCAACAGGGGACAGGTGAACCACGTTAACATGGAGGAGGTTGAAGAGCAGCCGGATGCAGTAATCGGTAAGTTTTTGGTTAAGTCATTTACTGCACTCGTTCTTTTTGATACCGGTGCATCGCATTCATACATATCAAGGGAATTTATGGATAAGTATAACCTGCCCACCAAAGTTCTTAGAACACCTATGCTAGTAAGCTCACCAGGAGCGGAGTATATGGCTAGTAAGGGATGTTTTCAAGTGCCATTGAGTATAGGTAGGCATGTGTTTCCCTCGGATTTGATCATTTTGGAATCAGAAGGTTTGGATGTAATTCTGGGTATGGATTGGCTGTCGATGTATGGAGGAAACATCGATTGCGCCAGTAAGTCAATTTTGCTTACCACCACAGAAGGGAGAAGGATCAAGTATGTATCCCGGCATGTGCCGAAGAGGACTCAAGTAAATTGTTTAACGGGAGTTGTGCAGGAGGAAGTACCAGTGGTGAAGGATTTCCCTGATGTATTTCCAGAAGAGTTGGCAGGCATGCCACCGGATAGTGACATTGAGTTTTTGATTGAGCTTTTGCCAAGCACAGGGCCAATATCTAAGAGACCATATAGGATGCCCGCAAAGGATTTGGTGGAGATTAAAAAGCAAATTAAGGAGTTACTGGATAAAGGCTATATTCGCCCAAGTTCTTCACTCGGGGATCGCCAGTACTTCTAGTGGAGAAGAAAGATGGGTCGTTAAGGATGGTTGTTGATTATCGAGGATTGAATGAAGTAACCATCAAGAACAAGTACCCACTATCGATGATCAACGATCTGTTTGATCGATTGCAAGGAGCTAAGGTATTTTCCAAGATTGACCTGCGATCAGGATACCATCAGTTGAAGATTCGAGAACAGGATATACCTAAGACGGCTTTTACCACCAGGTATGGGCTGTACGAGTATATCGTTATGTCATTTGGTCTAACTAACGCACCTGCATATTTTATGAACATGATGGACAAGGTGTTTATGGAGTTTTTGAATAAGTTCGTCGTAGTGTTCATTGATGATATCCTGGTATATTCGAAGAACGAAGAGGAGCATAAGGAGCATTTGCGTTTGGTACTTGGTAAGCTCAGAGAACATCAGTTGTATGCCAAGTTTAGCAAATGTGAGTTTTGGTTGAAGGAAGTTGGATTTCTTGGACATGTTATATTCGGGGAAGGTATAGCAGTAGATCCCACCAAGGTTGACACTGTGACAAACTGGAAGCGCCAACGACAGTTGGAGAGATCCGGAGTTTTCTTGGACTTGCAGGATACTACCGGAGATTCATTCAAAATTTCTCGAAGATTGCGAAACCTATGACGGAGTTGTTGAAGAAGGATACCAAGTTCATATGGACCGAGGAATGTGAGGCCAGTTTCCAGGAGTTGAAGAAACGTTTGGTTACATCATCCGTGTTGAGTTTGCCAGATCAGACCAAGGATTATGAGATGTATTGCGACGCTTCACGTCGAGGACTTGTAGCAGTGCTTATGCAAGAAGGAAGAGTTGTTTAATATGCCTCACGACAGCTTAAGCCTCATGAGTTGAATTATGCTACGCATGATTTGGAGTTAGCAGCTGTAGTGCATGCATTGAAAACCTGGAGACACTTTCTCATTGGAAACCATTGTGAGGTATACACGGATCACAAGAGTTTGAAGTACATTTTCACGCAAAAGGAGTTGAATCTCAAGCAAAGGAGATGGTTGGAGCTCATCAAGGATTATGACATGAGATTGCATTATCACCCTGGAAAGGCTAACGTAGTAGCTGGCGTGTTGAGCCGTAAAAGTCATGTCAACACCTTAATGACGGGAGATTTACCAAGGGAGTCATGTCACACCCTAGCTAGTCCATGCATTAGAGTGATTGCATCATTTTTAGTTTTCCCAGAAAGATGAAATGGGGATGACAGAACCCCCAGCACCCCCCCTTGGAACAACTAGGGTTTACTAAAAACTTTTTCAATGAACCTGAAATGCCCTTCTAAAAAGTCCTCCCTTTTTGTTTTGGGTTAAAACCTTTGACAAAAATGGTGAACAATTTTCTAGGACATCCTAAGGTCATTGGATTAATCCATATAGTATTTGCATTTGGGCATTTAAATGCTATAAAATAATTTAAATGCCCAAATAATCCTGAAAGTAATTTTAGGCTGTTGAGAATTTTTCCAAATGTGCCTCTGATTATTTCCAGGGTTTTTCTAAATGAAATAGTATTTTTACTATTCCAAAACACAAGACAGGATAAATAAAAACAAATAAAGAGAGAAAAGGACTAACCTGGCTAACCCCCCCCCCCCAGCCGGCCCACCTGGCAGCCCAGCACTGTACTGGCCCATGGCCAGTCAGCTGCTTCCTCTCGCCAGGTAGGCAGGCAGGAGGTGAGCGCCAGCGTGCCTGGGCTCGCCATGGCGCCACCTGCTTGCCGCCTGCGCCCCTGGACGCCTGGACAACCTCCACGTCGTCGCCTCGACCCTGCAGACCTCTCCATTCACCCCCTGCCCTCTCCCTCGCCCTCTCCCACCATGGCCGACGCCTCTGCCGCCGCACCATCGCCGTAGCCGCGCCCTCCGTCATCCTCGCGTCGCGCCGTCGTGTCCACACCCCCGGCCGCGCCACCACCCTGGTTGGATGCGGACGAGCATCCGCGTCACATAGCTGTGCTCCGCGCGCCGAACGGCGCCCTGTAGGTGAATCCCGCGCTGCTCCGCCACGTCTGGCCTCACCGGCGGCTAAACGCCGGCGAGTTTGACCCTGTTTGACCCCATGTGGGCCCAGGTTGACCTCCCCTGAGTCACTGATGTGTGGGCCATGCCCCTGTCTAATTAGAATTAGTTTAGTTAACACTAATTATTTTAGTTAACAGGTTGACTCACTGACATGTGGGCCCAGGGCCTAACTAACCTAGTTTAGTGCTAACGAAACACTAACTAACTCTATTAGTTAGTTGTGACACTGACATATGGGGCCCACCAGTCCGGTTTGACCTGGGCTGGCGCCTTTGACCCGCTGACGTCACACTGACGCCAGGCTGACGTAGTAAATCCTTTTCTGGATTTATTCTTATATAGGAAATTCTAGAAAATAACCAAAACTTCTAAAAATCATAGAAAAAAATCTATAACTCAGATTGAAAAGATTTATATATGAAATTTGATCAGAAAAATTCAATCTTTCCATCTGTAATGGTTCCATGCATGACAAAACACTTTAACCTTGCTGTTTAGGTGAAACAAGCTAATACACTTATAATGCATAAGAACTTAAGCTTCTATTTGAATCTTTGATTCAAATGGACCCATTTCAACTTGTTTCACATTGCATTAGGCAGGACACCTCATATTGCCATGTCATAGCATGCATCATATTGTTGCATATTGCCATGTGATGATTGTGTTCTGTTGTGTCCTTCGTGGTAGGTTCTGCCTCCGAGGATAATTCCGAGTATCCAGCTGAAGGGCAGTACCCTACTACCACTCCATCAGGCAAGCAGCCCCATTGATCATATCGATACAATCACATGTTCTCGCTTCTGCTCTCACTTACTGCATTAAGACAACAACGTTTCAAACTGCTGTGTGCTACGGTAGTTGAAACCTATCCTCTGCATGACCTGTCATTGCCACGGTAACTAGATGAAACCCACTAGCATGTGTAGGAGTTGATTGAGCCATGTATGTGTTTCCTACCTTGCTATGTCTGCTATGCTTAGAGTTGAGTCAGGTTTGGTTCATCTGGGTGATGGGCTAGAGTGAAGTGATTATGTTGGTAATGTGAGAGATGTGTTGAACATGATTTGGTAAAGGTATCGATGAGAGGCCATGTAGGAGTACATGGTGGGTAGTTTCATTGAGGCCGTCCCTAAGAACTGAGATCTATATGTGTGATTTAAGAATCAGATACTACCATGCATTGGGATCCTTAATTGACCCTCTCGGCTTCTTAATCACCCTAGTACTCTTTCTAGGAGTTGCAACTATTTTCTGGTGTTTGTAGGTTATGTGTTGGCGGCCGTGCGTAGCGCTGACCCTAGGGGTGAGCTATGATGCGGTAGATACACCGTGGCCGGTATGCCGGGCGCCCGTTTAGCGTCTCGGGACCCTGCTCACATCGCTCGGGGCCGTATGTGGAAACCTCGGCTGGACTCCCTGCGGATGGAACCTGGATAGGCGATAAACCTGGACTAGAGACTTGAGTGTTTAGGTAGGTCGTGGACGACACCCTCGTTGGGCTTCCGCTTGAAGGTTGCCGAGTGCATGTCGTGTAAACGACGGTAAGTGGTGAGAGCGTGTATGAAGAAGTACACCCCTGCAGGGTTAACATCATCTATTCGAATAGCCGCGTCCGCGGTAAAGGACTGCTTGGTTGCCTATACAGTTCATAGATAACTTGAAGTGGATACTCTAATGCAAGATAAGCATGAGTGCTATGGATGGCCTTCTCGTAGGGAGACGGGAGAGGATCCATAGTGGTGTATTGATATGGTGAATATGTGGACTCTTGTGCGCCACCTCAAAAGAGTTGCTTGTAGTCGTAGTTCAGGTTAGCCACTGAGTCAAAGCTAGCTTGCTGCAGTTAAACTCCACTACCCCTTTGTTGATACCGATGCATATGTAGTTAGTTCTGATGTAAGTCTTGCTGGGTACATTTGTACTCATGTTTGCTTAATTTATGTTTTGCAGACAGACTTCAGTCTCGCTAGTAGTTTCGTGTGGACTTCGATGTTTAGCTTGATACCTCAGCTACGATCTTGTGCCCTCGGCAGGATCTAGTAGATAGTCAGGCTTCTTAGCCTTTTTCATTTGTAGATGTCTGTACTCAGACATGTTAAGCTTCCGCATGTGCTTTGATTTGTATGCTATGATTGTTGGGTCATGAGACCCATGTTTGTAATATCTCGCTCCTCGGAGCCTAATGAATAAATACTTGAGTCGTAGAATTATGTTGTGATGCCATGTTGTATTTACACATATCGAGCATATTGTGTGTATGATTGAAATGCTTGGTATGTGTGGGACCCGACAATCTAGTTGTTTGTCCTTGGCAGCCTCTCTTATGGGGAAATGTAGTCTAGTGCTTCCATGAGCCATAGTAGTCCACTATAGCCCAGTTCACCGGAGTCCTGCTAGCCCAGCACTACTGCTCAGGACACTTGACTGGCCGGCATGTGTTTCACTTCGTTCCTGTGTCTGTCCCTTCGGGGAAATGTCATGCGATGACATCCGGAGTCCTGCCTAGCCTGCTACAGCCCGGGTTCCCGGAGTCCTGTTAGCCCAGTGCTACAGCCCGGATTCACACGCTGCTGACCGACATGCTCGATGTGATTCATGTATGCCTGTCCCCATAGGTTGGTGCCGCTTTGGGTTCACGACTAGCCATGTTTGCCCGGGTTCTCTGTCATATGGATGCTAGCGACACTATCATATATGTGAGCCAAAAGGCACAAACGGTCCCGGGCCATGGTAAGACGACACCTGTGGGAATACCGTGCATGAGGCCCAAAGTGATATGAGGTGTTACCGGATAGATCGATGTGACTTGGAATCGGGGTCCTGACAGCTTTGGTATTAGAGCCTGACTGCCTGTAGGATTATCAAGCCAAGCTGGTCGAAGTTGAGTCTAGAAATGCTTTAGTTATATAAGGGAATTGATTGTGGAAGGGAACGTAAGGCTCTTTTACTCCTTTACCTTATGCCCTCTGATCTGAGCCATTCTCTTCTCATTCTACGTGGGTTAAGGACTAGGCTCTCTTCTCTCTATCAGGTTCACGTGTTACTAATCCGTAGTAGCTTATAGGATTGTTGTTACAAGCCTCAGTACTACTTTTAGTATGTTGTCAGTTGAACCAGAACCTGGATATGATGTTGTTGAGTGGTATTGCAAACTGTTGTGGATGACTCAAATCTTTTTCTGAGTATTTACAGCTGCTATGCTGTCCGATTTCCCCTAGAAAATTCTAATGCCTTTGCATTATTCTGTGCTTTCAGATGGCCACCCGTTCCCAGAACCAAGTGGTTCGTCTGACCCGGTGCCTCAATGTACCTGGTCACACGGCCATGTTGGTTCGAGTGATGGTCGAGTCAGGCTATCAGTGGTATCCGGAATATACCATCGAGGAGCAGTTCCGAGACTTCAACCAGAGCCAGTACCTTTGTACCGTCAGGATATATCCCTCTTACCCTGGAGCCACTGAACCCCTTCACTGTTCCTATGTACTTGGGGTCACTATTGAGATGTCTGTGTAGGATGCATCTTACTCAATGATGACTATCATTCGAGCCAGGACTGCCTTGCATCAGAACACCGAATTCCGTTACATGCTAGCCTCACTCCCTGGAGCACAGGGGTACTATCAGGCTTTGTACTATGACTCTACACATGAGGAGTCACTACTCCGCACCACTGCCGAGATGCTCGAGGATAAGGACCGCGAAAATCGAGCCTTGCGTATGGAGCTTTTCCACACTCATTTTGATCATTGGGCCACTTTGACTCGGTTTGCACCTGCCAGAACCGTACCTTATGGTTTGAAGACCGTGTTTATGTGCCTAATGATTCGGAGATCAGGAAGTTGATTCTGCAAGAGGCCCACGATTCACCGTATTCGATTCACCCAGGAAATACCAAGATGTATTTGGATTTGAAGGATATTTTCTGGTGGACTGGAATGAAGAAGGATATTGTTGAATATGTAGCAGTTTGTGATGTTTGTCAGAGAGTAAAGGCAGAGCATCAGAAGCCAGCAGGATTGCTACAACCATTGCCAATATCCGAATGGAAGTGGGATAAGCTAGGCATGGATTTTATTACAGGATTGCCCAGAACACGTTCAGGCTATGACTCGATATGGGTTGTAGTCGATCATTTGACAAAGGTAGCTCATTTCATTCCAGTGAAGACTACCTATACCAGTGCAAAGTTGGCAAAGATATATATGACCAGAATCGTTTGTCTGCATGGAGTTCCAAGGAGCAAAGTATCAGATAGAGGAACCCAATTTACCTCAAAGTTCTGGAATCAGTTGCATGAAATTTTGGGTACCAAGCTAGAATTCAGTACAGCTTTCCACCCGCAGACAGATGGACAGACTGAGAGAGTCAATCAGATTTTGGAGGATATGCTAAGAGCTTGTGCGCTAGATTACAGATCTAGCTGGGACGAGAATTTGCCATATGCAGAGTTCTCTTACAACAACAGCTATCAATCCAGTTTGAAGATGGCCCCTTTCGAAGCCTTGTACGGAAGAAGGTGCAGGACCCCATTGTCTTGGGATGAAGTTGGAGACCGCCAGTTGTTTGGACCGGATCTGATAAAGGAGTCTGAACAGAAGGTGAAATTGATTCGCGATAAGCTCAAGGTAGCCCAATCCAGGCAGAAGAGTTATGCAGATTCTAAACGCAAGGAGACCGTTTACGAAGTCGGAGACCGAGTTTATCTTCAAGTATCACCACTTCGAGGAGTTAAGCGCTTTGGAGTTAAAGGAAAGTTAGCACCCCATTTTGTAGGCCCATACAAAGTTTTGGAGTGTATGGGAGAGGTAGCCTATAAGTTGGAAATGCCCGAAGGATTGTCAAGAGTTCACGACGTGTTCCACGTTTCCCAGTTGAAGAAGTGCAACGCAGAGATGGCTGATATACCGCTGAGAGATACGGTACCACTGGAAGCAATTCAGTTGGACAGTGATTTGACCTATGAGGAGAAACCCGTTAAGATTTTAGAGTATGCCAGTCGAGTCACCTGCAGTAAGGTTATCAAGTTTTGCAAGGTTCAGTGGAGTCACCACACGGAGGATGAAGCCACCTGGGAGCGAGAGGAAGATTTGCTGAAGGACCACCCTCACCTATTTTCTAGCCAACCCGAATCTCGAGGGCGAGATTCATCTTAAGGGGGGTAGGTTTCTAACATCCCAAATTTTCAATTTGGAATGTTATACACTAGATCATCATTGCATATCATATTTATTGCATTTTGGTTGATCCTAGAAATTTCACGCAACTCAAGGACCCTCGGAGAGAGTTGGGGATTTCGTTATTTTCATATTTGAGTTGTCTCAAATTTTGAAAATAGGATCATTAGATTTTATTAATTTTATCTTCAATTATTTCTATTATAAAAATTATGAGAGAGGGAATAAAATGACTTTCCCAAAAATAAAGAAATATTGGAGATTTAATAAAAAATTAAATAAGATTTTATTTTGGTTTTATTTGCTATTTTATTTGTATTAGGGAAAAATGCGCGTTTTTCAAAATTGCATTTAGGCACCAAATAAATGTTCATCCTGTGCGGCTTGATTTTAGAAGCCGGGGAAAATTTATTTCAGGATTTTTGGAGCCCGTTTAGTATTTGTTTTGTTTTTTTCGAGCGTAATTATTTAAAGAAAAGTTCGAACCGACCTTGGGCCGTAACCGTCCAGGACTCCTCCTGGCCGGGCCTTTTTATAGCGCCCCGAGGACCCGACCAAGCCCAGCCGCGCCCCACCCGAAAAGCCTAACCCTAGCCGCCCGCCGCCGCCGCCGCGCCGCGCCGCCCCACCGCCGCCCGCCCGCGCCGCCGCCGCCGGCATCGCCGCCCGCCGGATCCGCCGCCCGCCGGATCTGCCGCCGCCAGTTTTTCTTGAAAAACCGTTCGGTTTTCTGACGGTTTTGTTCGTTTTTTTAGTTTCGGTTTTTCTAAATAGATCGGGTTTTCCGGTTTATTTAATTAGCGAGTGTACGTCCGTTCATTCATTTTAACGAACGTTCATCATTTTTCTTTTTCTCGGATTAAATCCGCGATATTTCTGATCGCGATTTCTGATCCGATTTTCGTTTTAGTCTAACTTTTCGCTCGTTTATCGGAATCAGACGATTCAAGCGCCTGGAGTTTCGTCTCGAAACCCTCTTTCCGTTTAACCAACTCAAACAAGTTTTTGCCATTGTAAAAATTGCCTTAGATCTAGAATAGTAAACGAAGCATGTTTCTTTTGCCGTTTGTCTTTTGTTGCTTTGTTAGATTTGATTCTTTTTGCCAACCGGAGTTCTTAAGTTGAACTTTCTGGCTAGATCTCTTATTTGAGTTTTACCTCTGCATTAGTTGAGTACTTATTGTATGCTTGTTTGTTTGCGATAGAGTACCCAGAGTGCGCCGCTTGGTACTTCGAATCACTAGGTTTCCCGGATCATCAGCAAGGCAAGTAACACTTTGATCATGTTTTTCCCTCTACCCTGCTTTATTGCATTAGATCAATCCTCACACATTGCATGATTAGGATATTATTAACTTGTGGGTTTGGGAAGTAGTTGAGGTAGTACCTATTATCTGTGATTGGTACACGTGGTGGAATCTTGTTGGCTTGGGATGCGTCAGTGGTACATTTGTCAAATCCTCACTACACAGAATACACCCTCACGGCTCTGGTACGGCCGATGGAGGGGCCTCATTGGTGGATTACCGGAGTATATGGGCCGCAACACAATCATGAAAAGCTAATGTTATTGCAAGAGTTGGTAGACATTCAGGAGTTGCATGATGGGCCGTGGATGGTAGCAGGAGACTTCAACCTCCTAGTCAACCAAGAAGACAAGAGTAACGGTAGGATAAACTGAAGGATGATGGCCGCTTCCGAACCAAGCTCAACTTGTTGGAACTTAATGACATATACCTAAACGGCCGCTGCTACACATGGTCTAATGAGAGAGCGAGAACAACACGGGAGAAGGTGGACCATTTCTTATGTAGTACGTCCTGGGAGGACCTACGCCCAACATGTTGTCTCACGGTGGTAGGCTCGGCTGTGTTGAACCAATGTTCGCTTCTGCTTGACCTTAATGCGGACTTGTGTATGGGGAGACGATTCAAGTTTGAGGCCTTCTGGACAAAGGCCGATGGGTTTATGGAAACTGTTGTGGAGGCATGGGGTTCGGTGCCTCGCAAGGGGAATCCATACATGGTCCTGGATAAAAAATTGCGAGCCATGGCGTAAAGCCTAAAAATGTGGAGCGACCGGTGGATTGTTAATGTGAAACTATAGATTGCAGTTACATCTGGGGTCATCTTTCGGTTGGATAAGGCAATGGACATGAAAGACCTCTCGGAGCAGGAGAGGGAACTACGCAGAATATTGAAATAATAATTGATGGGCTTATGTTCATTGGAGAGGTCCATTGCGCATCAGTGATCCGGGATTCTATAATATAGGGAAGGGTACGGCAACACGAGACTATTCCATCAAAGTGCGTGCCACTAGCAACGTAGAAACATGACCACAACATTGACGAATGTCACTACAATTTCCACGAGCCATGAGGAATCGCGAGCATGGTAGATGAATACTATAAGGAGTTGCTAGGCATGGCTCCAAACCGGGCGAATTCCATCAATCTGGACATCCTTGAGCTCCCATGCCAGGACATGCCTGGGTTGGATATTGCATTCAATGAGGAAGAGGTGAAGAAGATAGTGAAGTCAATGCCCATGGACAAACTCCGGGATCGGATGGGTTCACCACCCGCTTTTAAGTGACATGGTGGGAAATAATAAAGGAGGACATCATGGCTGCATTTGATTCCTTTTTTGTGAAGACATGAGGGGGTTGCATGTGATCAACAAGGCCATCGTTACCCTGCTGCCAAAGGTGGACCGAGCTATTGATGTGAAAGACTTCAGGCCAGTCAGCTTGGCCCATGGAGCCATTAATTTTTTTGATAAAGTGCTCTCATCGAGGTTGGTAGTCGAGCTACCGGGGCTGGTTGGTAAGCATCAGTGTGCCTTTGGAGGAGCCACTCCATCCATGACAACTACATGCTTGTCCAAGGTACAACAAGAAGACTTCATGCACTGAAAGAATCGACTGTCATGCTGAAGCTTGATATATCAAAGGCTTTTGACTCGGTTCAATGGCCCTTTATTATGGAAGTGATGCGATGCATGGGCTTTAGTGCAGGGTGGATCGACTAGATATGTGGCCTAATTGCCACCTCTTCTACACGAGTAATGGTCAATGGCATGCCCGACGAGCCTACCTACAATTTCCAAGGCCTGCGGCAAGGTGATCCAGTCTCACCAATGGTCTTCATTCTCACAATGGAACTACTATAGAGAATGTTCGACCTGGCAGTACAGTGAGGCACCCTATCTCCACTAGCATCATGGGGCCTAACTCAGAGAGTTTCTATGTTTGCTGATGACGTCATGATTTTTTATGAATCCTAATGAAGGAGACCTCATTACCTGTGCATCATTGTTGACACTTTTTGGTGAAGCTTCAGGTCTCAGAGTTAATCTAGCAAAGAGCAGGACACTACCAATTTTGTGCAACACAGAAACTATGGAGAAAGTGACACAAATTCTAGGGTGCAAGAGGGTACGTTTCCTTGCAAAAATTTTGGACTCCCGCTCACTATACAAAAGCAAACAACTGTGCAGCTTGTGGGACTGGTGGATCAGCTAGCGCGGTGTCTCCCAGGGTGGATGGCTGCAATCATGCCGATGAGTGGTCGAATGGTTCTTGTTCAATCCGTGCTCTGTGCGATCCCTATGCACGCGATGATGGCACTTGACATACAACAGAAAACTATCACGGCCATGAACAAAATATACACAGGATTCTTATGGTGTGCCAAAGATCAAGCATCCGACGGCCAGTGCAGAGTGGCTTGGGAGGCCGTTTGCTCGCTGATACATCTCCAACGTATCTACAATTTTTGATTCTTCCATGCTATTATATTATCCATCTTGAATGTTTTATATGCATTATTATGCTATTTTATATTTTTTGGGACAAACCTATTAACCTAGTGCCCAGTGCCAGTTGCTGTTTTCCCTTGTTTTTATCTTCTACTGAAAATCAATACCAAACAGAACGAATATTTTTGACGATTTTTCTTGGACTAGAAGACAACTACAAAGCTTCAGGAGGAGGCCAGAGGAGCCATGAGTTGGCCACAAGCCAGGAGGGCGCGCCCTAGGGGGGCACCCTAGGGCTTGTCGGCCCCTTGGGACTCTCCTAACCCTAATTCCAGCTCCATAAATACCCAAATAATCCCCATATACCAGAGGGCACACCAATAATACTTTTCCGCGGTCGCACGCTTCTGTTCTCATGAGATCCCATCTTGGGGCCTTTTCCGGTAGACTGTTGGAAGGGGATTTGATCACAGAGGGCCTCTACACCAACCTTGCTGCCCTTCCGATGATGTGTGAGTAGTTTACCATGGACCTAAGGGTCCATAGCTAGTAGTTAGATGGCTTCCTCTCTCTCTTTCTCTCTCTCTCTCTCTCTCTCTCTCTCTCTTTGATCTTCAATACAATGTTCTCCTCAGTGTTCTTGGAGATCTATTCGTTGTAATCTTCTTTTGCAGGGCGTTTGTTGAGATCTGATGAATTGTGGATTTATGATTAGATTATCTATGAATATTATACGAGTCTTCTCTGAACTTTTTTATGCATGACTAATATAGCTTTGTATTTCTCTCTGATCTATTGGTTTGGTTTGGCCAACTATATTGATCTTTCTTGCAATGGGAGAGGTGCTTGGTTTTGGGTTCAATCTTGCGGTGTCCTCACCCACTGACAGGAGGGGTAGCGAGGCACACATTGTATTGTTTCCATTAAGGATAAAAAGATGGGGGTTTTACCATATTGATTGGATTTACCCCTCCACATCATGTCATCTTGCTTCAGGCGTTATTCCATTCTTGTTAACTTAATACACTAGATGCATGTTGGATAGCAGTCGATGTGTGGAGTAATAGTAGTAGATGCAGGAAGGAGTCAGCCTACTTATCATAGACGTGATGCCTATATTCATGATAATTGCCTTAGATATCTTCATAACTATGCGCTTTTCTATCAATTGCCGAACATTAATTTGTTTAACCACCGCATGCTTTCTTCAAGAGAGAAGCCTCTAGTGAAATCTATGACCCCGGGTCTATTTTTATCATATTATTTTCAGTTCTATGAAAGCAAAACCCCAAAAATACCTTATTGCATTTTATTTAGTTTTGCACCTTTATTTATCTTTTATACCTATCCCTATCAGATCTCATCCTTGCAAGTAACCGTGAAGGGATTGACATCCCCTTTATCACCGGTGCAAGTATTTGTTTGTTTGTTTGTGTAGGTTCTATCATTGGAGACTTGTGTGTTCCTCCTACTGGATTGATACCTTGGTTCTTAGCTGAGGGAAATACTTATCTCTACTTTGCTGCATCACCCTTTTATTTTCAAGGGAAAAACTAACACAAGCTCAAGAAGTAGCAGGAAGAATTTCTGACGTTGTTGCCGGTGAGGTTCTACATGAAGCCTATGAAGTGCCTATAGTAAACTCTTATCTCTTGCATTACATTATTTTCCTTTGCCTGTCGTTTTCCTCTCCCTCACTTCTAAAACGTTTTCAGAATAACACAAAATTAGTTGCCGTCTTATTTGCCTTCCTTTCGTTTACCTTTATGTCTTACTTGGTTTGTTTGCTTGTTTGCTTGGTATAATTGCAAATCAGAAACCAAAAGGTTTATGGACCCACTTAAAGTTTCTACTTCGATCATCTTTGATCCATATGTGCTCATGCTGAAACCCCAACTAGTTTACTTGAGGGAAAATCATTAGATGAGCATGTTAATTTTGTGCATCACTGTTTGTCTCAAAAGGGGGACTCTTATGGAATCAAATAAATTGTTTGCTATGCTATTCTTGGAATCTATGCAAAATTTATGATTTTAATTGTTGCCCGGAAAACCCTAAGAAAACACCTTCCCTACCTATGTGAGTTTAGCTATAATGAAATCCTATCTTCTTATGCCAAGGGTGTTTATATTTACTATGATATCGAACAAACGGAAGATGTAGTGACCCGGCCTCAAACGGTCAAGTCTCTGTGCTTCAGTGTCATCCCTGGATCGGTAATGCTGACACACATAGTACTCGAATGATTTATAACAGAGTAGCAATCACACACTTATTACATCGAATGTCTCAATAGAAAACTTATTACAATAAATATGTCTTTGGGCCATCTAATACGATAACAACGGAAGGCTTGGAAGATAAAGTGAGTCCATCAACTCCAATGGCATAGCTGAGCTGTACGGCAACGACCTAACAAACCTTACTCCTCGTCTGAAAAGTCTGCAACATAATATGTTGCAGCCCGAAAACGGGTCAGCACATGGAATATGCTGGCAATATAACACGGTAGAGCAAGAACAGAATAATGCTATCACTATATGCACATTTGGCTGGTGGAAAGCTCTATGGTTAAAGTTTTTGCAAAAAGCCAATTTTTCCCTACAACAAAGGCATAGATTTTATTTAACTATCATGGTAATTGAAACATCATTGAGAAGGTTCCTCCAACTCTATCCCAATTAAAAGTAATTATCAACCCAACAATATTAATTTTGAGTGATGAGATACATATGATAACCCAAGTACTAGATACTCAAGATGTCCATAACCGGGGACACGGCTAACCATGATTAGTTTGTACACTCTGCAGAGGTTTGCACACTTTTCCCCACAAGACTCGATCTCCTCCGTTGGATTTCTCGCACTACATGGTGTTTGAGAAACGGATGACCGAGACACAGTCTTTCAGAAGCATTAACTCTCTACTCCGGATAGACTATACCACCTAGAACCCACTACATTTGCTAGTCTGCCTCTTCAAGAGCTTCACGCAACTTACTCAACTAAGCTAGATCCCTTAATAGCTTGTGGCTGCACACAGAAGTTTCTAGCATGAAATATCTCAGTTCCCTTTGAGCCTGGGTGGCGGACCTTAGGATTATCACACTGGTACTCCCGGATATCCTAGGACAACACTGGATTCTCCAGGTGCCCGACAAGCAATCCACCCAGATGTGTATTAAAGTTGCCACCTTAAGTTGAACCATTAATTAACAATCTCACATCTTTCATGGTTTCACTCAAACCCAATCCACGTCTACGAGCATAGCATAGCAATATAAGCAATACGTAGAAGTAACTCCGAAGGGTTTGATAATAAACAGGTGAATAGGTACTACCTCATCTACTTCCCAATCCCACATGTTATCAAGTCCTAACCATGCAATGTTTGAGGGTTGAAACTAATGCATAAAAACTGGGTGATAAAGGGATATGATCAAAGTGTTACTTGCCTTGCTGATGATCTGCAAAACCTAGAGACTCGATGTAGCACGCTTCACACTCCAGGTACTCTATCACAATCAAACAAGCATACTATAAGCAATCAAACAAGGGCACAGGTAAAACTCAAATAAGAGATCTAACCAGAAAGTTCAACTTAAGAACTCCAGTTTGCAAAAAGAATCAAATCAAACGGAGCAACGAAACTCAAACTGTGAAAGAAACAAGATCCGATTACTAATCTGGACTAAAGTCAAATTTTACTGTATCAAAATCTTGTTCAAGTTGGTTAAACAGAAAGAGGGTTTCGAGACGAAACTCTAGGCGCTTAAATCGCCTGATTCCGATAAACGAGCGAAAAGTTATACTAAAACGAAAATCGGATCAGAAATCGTGATCAAAAATAATCACGGAAAATCCGAGAAATAGAAAAACTGACGAACAGGCTAACGAACGAACGTTCGCTGTCTGCGGCTAAATGGTGAAAACTGTTCGTTAAAACGTACGTAAAAATGGGCGTTCATTAAATAACTAAACCAAAAAATAAACCGAACCGGATTAAAAAAACGGATCTAGCGTTTTGAAAAAAAACCAGACGATTTTCTCACAAAAACCGAGGCGGCTACCTCGGGTCCGGCGGGGTCCGGCGACGGCGTGGCGGCAGCGGCGCAGGCGCGGCGGCGGGCAATGGCGCGGGCGGCGGGCTAGGGTTAGGGTTTGGGGCGGCAATGCAGACGGCTACGATGGGCTCGGGCGGTGCGGCTTAAAAAGGCCCCCCTGGGCGGAATCCCGCTCGGGTACGGCCTGAAGTCGGTTCACTTTTTTTTCAATAATTCCGACATGAAGAAAAAGAAAGAAAAGAAATATTAACGGACTCCAAAAATTCTGAAATAAATTTTTCCTGTCCTCTAAAAATAAGCCGGACAAGGTGAACAATTATTTGGGCCTAGAATGCAATTTTGAAAAACGCATATTTTTCCTAATTCAAATAAAATAGCGATAACACTCCGAATAAAAAACTTATTTTATTTTAATATTAAATATTTGATATTTCTCTATTTCTTCGAGAACTATTTGATGCAATCTTCTTTTGCGGTGCGTTTGTTGAGATCCAATGAATTGTGGATTTATGATCAAATTATCTATGAATATTATTTGAGTCTTCTCTGAACTCTTTTATGCATCATTAAGATAGCTTTGTATTTCTCTCCGATCTATTGATTTGGTTTGGCCAACTAGATTGATATTTCTTCCAATGGGAGAGGTGCTTGGTTTTGGGTTCAATCTTGTGGTGTCCTCACCTAGTGACAGAAGGGGTAGCGAGGCACGTATTGTATTGTTGCCCTTAAGGATAAAAAGATGGGGGTTTTACCATATTGATTGGATCTATCCCTCTACATCATGTCATCTTGCTTAAGGCGTTACTCCATTCTTGTTAACTTAATACACTAGATGCATGCTAGATAGCTGTCGATGTGTGGAGTAATAGTATTAGATGCAGGCAGGAGTCAGTCTACTTGTCACGAACGTGATGCCTACATTCATGATCATTGCCTTAGATATTGTCCTAACTATTCACTTTTCTATCAATTGCTCAATAGTAATTTGTTTACCCACCGTATGCTTTCTTCAAGAGAGAAGCCTCGAGTGAATCCCATGACCCTGGGTCTATTTTTATCATATTATTTTCAGTTCTATAAAACCAAAAACCCAAAAATACCTTGCTGTAATTTATTTACTTTTGTACTTTTATTTATCTTTTATACCCATCTCTATTATATCTCATTCTTGCAAGTAACCGTGAATGGATTGACAACCCCTTTACCGCGTTGGGTGCAAGTATTTGTTTGTTTGTGCAGGTGCTATCATTGGACACTTGTGTGTTCCTCCTACTGGATTGATACCTTGGTTCTGAACTGAGGGGAATACTTATCTCTACTTTGCTGCATCACCCTTTCCTCTTCAAGGGAACAACCAACGCAAGCTCAAGAAGTAGCACTCGCCGTGGTGGGCTAGTGGACTCGGCATCCCAAACCTCAAGTGGCTCAACATTGCAATGCAGGCAAGATGACCTTGGCTCAAACGAGTGGACCCAACTAGACCTTGGGTGGAGTTCACATAGCAGTTCCTAAAAGATTGATGCAACTATTCCAGGCAGCCACTCATGCAACGATAGGTAACCGAGATAACGCATTGTTTTGGGAGGATAGATGGGTGGGCAGTTACAGAGTGAAGGAACTAGCACCAACAATATATGGCACGGTACGGAAGAACACAATAGGCGCACGTACGATGAGCTAAGGGATGCTACATGGAGCTTGGGCATTGAACATAGGGCCGGAGGTAACAAGCCAAGTGCTCCAGGAATACCTGAGGCTTTGGGAGCAACTAGAGTTGGCTCAACTTCACCCAGGTACGGATGATACAGTTCGGTGGTCCTGAGAGGCAAGTGGATCCTTCTCCACGCGGTTGGCATGCAATGCAAAATTCCGGGCGAAGGAAAAAGTACCAATAACGGACAAATGGAAGTCCAAAGCACCATTGAGATGTCGCTTCTTTGCTTGGTTAGCATTTCAGAACAGATGTTGGACCTCAGACATGTTGGCAAGTAGAGGTTTGGATCATCAGGAAACATGCCCTTTCTGTGACTAGGAGGAAAGTATCAACCACATTCTGCTACAGCGTGTCTTCGTGAGGGAAGTGTGCATGCGTGTTTGCATGGCTCTGGGAAAGCCGGAATGGGTTCCGACATCAACATCTAACTTGGCAGACTGTTGCATGAACACCGCTGAATGCGCCTCAGGGAGAAAGCATGTGAGGGCACTACTCATACTTGTAATGTGGGAATTATGGAGGCGTCGAAATGTGATCATGTTTGATGGTGATGCTTCGTCGAGCACCCACGCAACCCATAGGATATCGGTAGAATGTAGGGTGTGGAAGGCGGCATGCCTACTTAAGGCAGACAAGGACCGATTCATAGCGGCCATGGCGGTGGGTCATGACAGCAATAGTTAGGTTGAAATAGTGTGCGTGGAGTTAGGGTTATGTAACACTATTGTAACCGCTAACATGGAGGGGCTTCTCACTCCCATCCTCTTCTTTAATATATAGCACGCACACTTGTGCATATTCGAACTATTTAGAATTCTACACTACAACTACACAAAAATCTACACTACGAAATCTACACTACTACCATTACAATACGAATTCTACACTACAACAACACGGAAATCTACACTACGGATTCTATACTAGTACCATTACACTAAGAATTTTCTAAAATACTACTATTACACTACACTACACTAAGTAGAACTCACCGGCGGCGGCATGAGATGGCGCGGGGGTGTTGCGGGGTGGAGATGATGGGGGCAGCGGGCGGAGACATAGGCTACAGGGCCGGCGGGGCGGAGGCGATGGCAACGGGGACGACGACGGTTGAGGCGGAGACAATGGGGGCGACGGGGTGGAGACGAAGGCGAGAGCGGCAAGGGCGGTGTGGTGGAGGTGGAGGCAACGACAACGGCGGGATGGAGGCGGAGGCGACGGGGGCGGCGGCGGTGGAGGCAGTGATTTGGGGAGGTGGGATAGAATGAGAGAGGTGTGGGGGGGGGCATTAATTTTAGTCCAGGGGAAGCAGGCTAGTTGCTGGCATTGACCTACGTTGCCAACGCCATTGCTATTATCTTTAATTTTTATTTTTACTTTTATGTGTTACACACATTGTTTTATATATTCATATATAGATGTTTAGTTTATTAGTTTATTATTTTTTCCTACTATTTATTATATTTTTATTTTGTTAATTATTTTATGTAAATAGGTAAACATACAAGACCAATAATTAGAACACATCATCGATCTCATTAATCTGGCCTAGATATATATAACTTCTACTACTACTCTTGATCTAGACTAAGAACATCATCAGTGTAATGACTCCCATGAGAAAAAATGCTGCCACCGATCCAGCTGGGAGAACGAGGCCAAGCATAACACCACCTAAAAGCGCATATCGAAGCATCTTGAATTTTTGGATTTGACCATGCATCACATCAGTCTTGAGATGCATCTCATCTATCTGTTGTCTTAGTGGTCCAATGGAGTACTTGAGCAACTCGCTCACATAATTCTGCATGAGATCAACCCATATGCATGTGTAGCAATATTTTGTCCCTAACGCCCATGGATCACAATATACAAACACATATTCATGTGAGCGACACTAACTAGACGATATATAGAGTTGAATTGTGAAAATTAGCAGAAATGGGTCAAGAGGTATTTTCTGTGTTATTACCTTGCCACGGTTAGCGTAGATGTAGAACTCTCACTCTGGATTACATTCCATGTGAGACACATGCTTATCGGCAGGGCATCGACAGCCGCAATGCAGCACAGGTGCCCTCGCTCGATTCCCGACAGCTTCGGCGTCGGTGGCATAACTGCCGGACCAAACGGATGTCGCGCTGCAGCAGGATGATTCACCGGACAGGGCAGGCTAGCCGTGACGAGCTCATGTCGTAGCCGACGGGGCTAAAAGAGAGCTCAGCCAAGGCAGCGGAGTCCCAAACCTTCGACACACCCCGCCAATGTGGGCTCGCATGCAGGGCTCATGCCGATTCAACATGCTCCACTGGGTCCATTGTCATCAAAGCAACTAACTAAGAGGGAGTAGAATTTTGTGGAGAATGGAAGTGAATGTATTTGGGAAAACAAGGGCTTCCAACACTTCTATCTATAGGCAAAACTTAGTGCTGACGTTCCAAACGGTGGCACGACAACACTAGGTTACGTATCTATGACGTTTTTATAAATCACGAGCCAGAAGTATCTTGCAACTGGTCATGACAGCTAGGCCCACATAGTAGTGATGTTAGTAGAAATAACCACGCTAGTACTACCAAATTATAGCTGACGTGCCTGTTTGGCCGACGCCAGCACTATTTGAAAAAAAAATAGTACCGGCGTTGATGAAAAATTGGCGTGCCACCAATGAAAGTTGTGGCTAGCCATTTTTTCACTAGTGTATGCTCTTCAATAAACCTTTCCATCCATATTTAGAACTCACAACTCCCTAACTAATATGTAATTGCCATTAGCTGCAAATTACGAAGTCACTAAATAAGCCAATGTTAGCATACAATCCTAGTGAGCTACCATAATTTTAGACTGATAAAATAGCCAATGTTCTACAAAATAAATGGATTTGGGACTACCTAGGGGGCTACAATCCTAGTAATCGAGCACTCCATGCACACTTTGCATAATAAATGGATTTTGCTTGAATAACAAACTAACTTGCCGTATAGTATAATAGAAAATTCAGAACCATGGAAGTACAGGGAGATTGAAAAAACATGCCTGACGTGTTCTTTGTAGAAGATAATTTTGGTATTTTCTTCTAAATCAAACTTACTATATGCCCTGAACTGAACCGAACTAAAGTATACCGATTAAATCTAGACTAACCACACTCTTCTAATACATCAATCAGGAAATAGTTTGAAAATATACAAATAAGAGCATCCTGAGCAGTTTACTTGTTAGTCACAATGGACACAAATTTCAAATTTCCTTCAAGAAATAACATCATTGGTACTATGGCTTATGGTCAGTAGTGTCGCTAATGGTCGAATACATCACACCACTGAAAAACATTAGAACACCGGAGCAAATACTTTTATGATAGCTTTGAACTTCAGACATAATTGTGTTGAACAACTATTCAACTATAGCACTCGGCTCACAAGGAAAAAACCATCACATCTCACTGCATTCCTAGATTTACAGTGTTAATAAGGAGTAAGCTTACATGAAACGCTTACACTAACAGAAAAATAGTGGTTCCCGCTATTTAAGGATAATCATAATCCACACATCACAACAAGGATATTTTTTCTTTGACATTTGCATAGAAAAGAATGGAACAAGCTCTTGAAGTGATGGTGGCTAAAAATCTGAATAGATATTCAAGAAAGATTAAGATAATATGATCAAACCATTTTACTCCTCTGTAAAGAAATATAAGTGATCTAAACGCTCTTATATTTCTTTACATAGGGAGCACAAGCAAATTATGCTCATTTTTGTGTTGTTAAAAAATGGTTTATACTTGTGAGTATTCCATATTAACTCACTGTTAGATACTATGCACTGGAAATAATAAGTTTGAAATACAAAGGTCTAAGATTTCAGAGTATTGAGTCATCTAATATGAAACAAATAACGAGGGAACAATTCCTACATGCCTAGCACGAAGAGCAAAGGTATGTGTATGAGCATGATGAGTAGAATTGAATTCTGAATATAAAGAAAAAGCCTAAAAGATTACTACGTGATATGGAGCATCATATGTACATCACCATGTCAAGAGTCCATTTGGCAAGTGACACGTGCGACATCTACTTCATGCATACAAAGGTGAATCATCTCCTTTACATGCGTCCACTTGTACCTTTCGAGGATGGTATATTACTTGACCCCTCTCTCATGTGCATACATAGGTGTGAGCGGAGCTACACATTCAGTGAGGAGGAGTCCAAGAAGAAGAGAACATCTACACCATCCAAGAGGGAATCCTGGAAGCGAAGAAGGAAGCGCCAAGAAGAAGGTAGAAGCTCCCAGGCGACCCCGTGCGCACGGGCCCCTCCGACCCCATGTCCACGTGCCTCCCAGGCTGGTGGTCCTGAAGACCTGTGCGCACGGGCGTGTACCATGCCCATGGGAACCCCGTGTTCACGGGCCTCACGGACCCCGTGCACTCGGGCTCATGTGTTAGGTCTCTGGATTCCCCGTGTGCATGGGCCCCACTTACCCCGTGCACACGGCCCCCCTGAATGTTGGTGCGGGCTTTTCCCATGTAATCCCCATCTCGTCCGTCCTTACCCCTTCATGACTTGGACCTATATATACTCCTCCATCTCCTCCATTTAGACTTAGCTAAGAATAGATCTAGACATTAGAGCTTAGCTCATGTATCTCCCCTTGTGGGATTCCTCTTGAAAGAGAAGGCTCCATTGGAGTTCAAGGCCTCCATTGGAGAAGATCCTTAGGGATTCATCAATACCTCATCTCCCTTTGGGATTTGGGATGAATTTCACCATGCATCCATGTTCCTCTAGTTGTTCATGTTCCTTTGTGGATCTTGTGTGGATTTGAGTCTAGTGGATGTGTGATTTGGACTTGTTCTTGAGTGCTACTCTTGTGATTTTCCCTTTGTGTTCATCTTGTTCTTGGGGATTTCCCCTCCAATTTGTGAAAGATCCATCTTAGGATTCCACCCTACAACATCTAAGTATCATGAGCCATGGTTTCTCACGAAATTGGAGCCCCCCTCTTTGTTTTCTAGCCTAATTTTGTTTGTTATTGCCCAATTTCGAAAATCCCCACAAAAATAGCCATACCAATTTTTCGTGATTTGTTGTTCCTTGTGAGTTTTTGTTGATTTCAATCCATGGATCTGGTGTTTATCAAGTAGATCTACCTTCCATTGCGTCCCCATACCCCAATTTTTCTCCCCCCTTTGAATTTGAGCTCAAAATCGCGAAATTTCCGCCTACCCCGTGCCCACAGGACCCAGACCCCGTGCGCAGGGGCCCCCGATACGTCCCAGGTGACCCCGTGTCCATGGCCTTGTACCGTGCATACCAGACCCCGTGTCCACGGGCCTAAGACCCCATGCGCACGGCCCTCCCAGAAACAGCCGCGCACGCTTTACGTTTTTGCCCATAACTTCCACTCCCGCACTCCGATTTTGGTGTTCTTTGGCTCATTGAAAAGCTAGCGACATGCCCGAGCTGCTCATCTTGGTTTTACCACCATTTGACTCCATAAAATTTTGTCCAATTTTGCATCTTTTGCATAGACCTTCCACCATAACTTCCGCACCACCGCATAAAACTTCCGCAAACTAACCCATTTTGGTTTGTATTGTATCTGTGGTTGGTTGAGTTGTGATTTGAGTCTCATAAGGTGTTTTGGCTAGTTAGTGATGGTTACATCTTCATCAACCACTGATGACTTGTATCGTTCCATCAACTACATCTACCACGAGCTTCCGCATCGACGACGACCATCCATCCTTTGTGACCATCTTCAACCGGAAGCAATGCTAGTTACCCCCGACTTCGTGAAAGGTTAAGTGTGATGAAGGTATACATTCCATCATAGACTTTTCCTTCCTTGCCATTACATCTTGATATCCCCACCATCTTTGTGAATACCTTCATACCTATTGAGACTATCTATCCAAGTATTGCTGGGATTCGCGAAAACTTGTGCACCTTAGTGATACGATATCATATGGTTGCATCATTGGATATATCATATAGTGCAATTTCTTGCTCCCATGCATATCTTGTGATACTTATCTCATGTTTGTGGTTGAGGCTCAATAAGCATAGTGGAAAGGAAAAGAATAGCAAAAAAAGGAAAAATCTTTTAAGCAAGAAATGAAAGATCAAAAGCTTATAAGCAAAAGAGTGTTGAGCATGAAAAGAGATACTTGTGCATGAGGATACATGGAATAGGAAAAATTCATCTTGCATACATATAGGTTGGTGCCAAGTGGTGAATCGTGCCCAAGTGTGCAATGAAGCTAGTGCTCTCCTAGTGTTTGTGCAACACGAGCTTAGTCTTTGTTAGGCAATTTTGTATTGCTCATCCCTATAGTTGCACAAGCCCCATTATCCCATCATGTGTGTTTCTTTATTGTCATCCTCTATATTTGTGATCACTTGCTTTGCAGTTTGAGTCTGTTGGATTTGTTTCAACATTTACAATATCTTGGACTTCAATTTGCATGAATTTGTGCCACTTGTCCTAACCAAGCCACTCGATCAACTTTACTTTGCAGGTGTGAGTGAACAAGTCTGGTACCAATTCCACTATTCTTTCATTTGACATTGAGTGACACTAGATACATCCTGAACTTTGGGAAAAGGTAGCTTGGTATTGTTTATCTCATTTCCTACTCACCTTTGCTTGAGTCTTGTGATGGATAGGCAAAGCACATCATCTCCGGTCTACAACCACAATGACGAGTTCGATGCCATGAAGAACTTCATCGACGCCAAGATGGAAAAGCACATGGAGGAGCTCAAGGTCCTCATCAACAAGCACAAGCGATCTTCCTCATCTTCGAGTAGATGCTCAAGTGCAAAGACTTCCACACTACCATCTCCGGCAAGTACACCCCGACATCAACACCAACAAGACCACGAAGCTCAAGACCATGAAGAGCGACCTTCTGGATGAGAGTTGGCTTCTCTGCCACCCCCGTGCACACGGGCCTCCGACCCCCTGCACACGAGACCCCGTGCACACAGCCTCCTGCAACCCCATGCGCACGGGCCATACAGTACAACATCATCAGCCCCAAGACTACGACTTGTTCAACAACATTGGCTTCTTCGCCAACTGAATTCAAGGCATCTTCACCTTCGGATGTACGGCATATTCGGCTACTCCACGAGCTCAAGTCCACTACTTCCACGAGCTACTTCGACTTCACTGACAATGATGAGATTCCATTCTTTGGGACTCATGAACCCGAAGAGTACTTCAAGTGGGAGCGCAAGATGGACGACTACCTGAAGCTACACCAAGTCCCCTCCAAAGATCAAGTGAAGTGCGTCACAAGTACCTTCCACCATTACGCATCGATATGGTGGATTCATAGACCTTCGACAAGCTCCACCATGACTTGGCCCACGATGAAGAAAGCGATGAGGAGAGAATTTGTGCTTTCCACCTACACAGAACATCTTCAACGCCAATTGGAGAACACCATACAAGGATCCAAGTCCCTCGACGAGTACTTCAAGGACATGAAGAAAGCCTTACGACGAGCCGGTGTGGACGACCCCATTTGGATGAAGTTCTAGTTCATGATGGGATTGAACAACGACATCTCCAAGACTATCTTCCTCGAGAACTACAAGTACCTCGACGACAATTACATTGGTGCTCTCAAGGCGGAGCAAGAACTCAAGAAGGCAAAGCCTACTCGACCCCAGGCACACTTCATGATGACCACAGTCCAAGACGGTGAGCATGAGGCTAGTACCACCGATATGTCCAAGCATGACGAGCTCCAAGATGAGGTTCCCAAGTCTGACTTCATCGCCATCCCTCTTTATGACATTGATGATGCCAAGTCTACTATGACTCTTTTTCAAGATGGTGCGGTAACGAGTATGACTACGGAGCAACTCAAGGATCAAGATTTGGAGGCGAGTGACACGGTGATGAGCAAGGATGAGAGTGATGATGTGCCATCTTCGGCCTTCATCCGTGACGAGAGTGATGATGGGCCATCTTCGGCCTTCATCCGTGATGACGACTATGAGATGGTTGAGCATGGGATTTTCCCTTCGACCATGGTGATGTATGATGACTTGAGTGATTTTTTCCACTGTATTGAGAGTGAGAGTGACTTCACCACTAGCCCCATATATGATGAGCTGCCCCAAATTCCCATGTGAGGTGAGCCACCACCACCACCACCACTTGAGTGATTTGAGTGACTCCACCATATGTGAAATTGAGTGCACCTACCGTGAGGGAGTGAGTGAGGGACCACCACATAGACAGAGTGAGGTAGTTGATAGGGCATGTGAGGCCATTTCGATTTCTAACAACTTAACCTCTACCTCTATTATGTCTTATAATTTGTTGCCAGGTCCCATCTACGAGAAAACCACGGTCTTCGACGACTACATCCTTCCTTTGGACAAGATAATGTCCATGGTGGACTATGATGCACCCCCACATGGTACCATCACGAAGATGATGATGACCATGATTTGGTCACTACCACCTCACATGAGTGGAATGAGAAAGGTAACACATGTGAAGGTGATGATCTTGTCCCACTAGTGTACATTCTTGACATTGATTGCTTGCATGATGTTCATCCACCTATTACCATGCTTCATGCTAGTATGATTTCCCCATGCAATGATTTACCCATTTATGATGACTTTGATGATTGTCATGTGGAGTCTATTAGTTGTGATGCCATGTTATATAGGATTTCTTGTGATAATTCTCTTGGTCACATCATGTTTGCTAATCGGCTTGACTTGTCATATGTTATGCATGAAATCAATCATAGGTCTTATTTTCAATCTCATCGTAGTGACTATGCATATGCCATTAAAATAGACCGAATTTGCACATATGGCATAGATGACAAACCCATGGTTATTGGCATTTGTTTTTCCTGTGATGATATTGATATGCTCCCTTTGCATTTTTACCTCATATCATATGCCATGACCACCTAGCTTCGGACATGCATTGTTTGCCATGTTGTCAAATTTCTCCGTATGATGCTTCCGATATTGAACATGAGGAGACCCCCATAGTTTCCTCATACATTTTAGGAGAATGTGATCCATCCCATCCATTACATGATTCCCATGATTGTGTGCACCATATGCATCCCATGAATAAAAATGCTATTGTTGTGCCACACACTTTCTATAATTTGCATCCCAATCATGTTGAACACAATAACTACCATTGCATTATGGATGAGATATTTCTCTACCGTGCCCCAAATTTCTTTGAGCAATGCTTATCTTGTGCTAACACTCACATGCACATACACATCATGATGGGTGATGTGTACATTTACCACGCACACACTTTCTTTGGTTTGTGTCTATTTTGTGTAGGTACCCATGAATACTCGTCAACTTCACAATCCCATGAGTTGACGAATGATGATTTGGGATACCGTGGATAGTCCTTACCACTGTTCCCTTCGGCAAAGACTTCACACATTTCTTCTACATGGCCCTCACATGGTGGGTTATATACCACTTCTCACTTTATGCCCATATTGCCATGTTCAATTTGCATGATATGCTCATATTTATGCCTTTCCATGCATTTGTGACCCATGCTTTGCATTTCATATGATGATTGATTCTTGTACTTGTATGTGTATTTGCAAGCTTGGTGGAGATATTGCTTGTTATTGCAATGTTTGCTTTGTGCCCAATGCCTATGATGATACTTTGATCATATCTTGTTTTCATGCTTGTGATATGTCATGTGCATCGCGTATGCCTACTATTTACACACATGACATGATTTCCATGACTACCCTTAGTATGTTGCATCTTCGCGCTACTAGTTTGCATGCTATGATTGACATGCTTGCGTATGTTGCATCATCGATGATTCATACTTGCTCGTTTCATGCGGTTGATGGCATCCACTTACATGCTTTGCACATGATTGTATTGCTTCTTGTCATATGTCTCCATATGTTGCCTCTCTCATGCTAGATGACTTTCCTTGTATTGAGTGCAACAATGCTTTTAGCCTTGCTAATGAGATTGCCCCCATAGCTTTCTCGCATATGTTTGGAGCTTTTGACATATTTCTTGTGAAGCATGCTTGTCTTCCTTCTTTGCACCATATGGCTAGTGCCATGAAAATTGGAATTGTTGCATCATATTTCTCATGCACTTTTTCTTCTAACGGTTATGTGCAAGAGAAGACAACCATCATGATGGATGATGTGTTTATCTACCATGCACGTACGTTGTTTGCTTTCTTTTGTGCATGTGTAGGATACTTGGACTTTGGGTCGACTTCCACTTCATGTGAGTTGACCATTCGAGCTCTTGAGAGCGAGCCTCATACATCCGACCACGACTCGCTTCTACACCACATTTCCTACCACTTTGGCATCGTGAAGGATGCACAAGGACATGCTTTTGTGGTGATATCCTTCTCTTTTGAGAAACAGAAAACCATGAGCATGGATATTGTGGATCATACTACTTGTGTTGCTTCCACCATGAGACTTATTAGTTATCTGGACCACTTGGTTGCACACATGTTAGAGATAGTGCTTTCATTCATGATTTCCGCATTGCTATGGCTCTTGACATATATGCCTTGTGTGTTGCATCCAACTTGTTCATTATTCGCTCCTATCATATGTTTGGTTGTAACAATGTCATTTCTTCACGTACGCCATGCACCTTTGATTGTCACATGATTGAGTTGATTGCCTCACACATGTTGAACAATTTCTCTTTACAATTGTGTTGAGTGCCATGGTATCTTCACTACACCCTATGCACATTATGCTTGGATTGTCTTGCACTTGCCCCATGTGTTTAGACACATCATTATATTTGGTGTTGTGGATGATTCTTATGCCTACCATAGAACTTTTGTTGAGCACTTTGTGCATTCTTGCTATGACCTTGAGGTAGATGCTTGTTCACTTGTCAAACTTATTTCCATCCCTACCTCACATTTGCATGCTTGTTTACATGATATCCTTGATTGTGCTAAATTTATATGCTTAAATGCCATGCCACACTTCATTTTCAAACCATATGCTATGCTTGATGACGACACTAGTTGGGTGAATCACCTCTTGAATGCTTGGTTTTGCACTAACGCTAACCACGTTTGTTTTTCCAAGTGTTTGTTGTCTTTGCTCCTTTTGAAGGAATTCCAAGACAATGTGACATTGGAGAGTGCCCATTTCGAGCTACAAGATGATGAATGCATGTCGACATCATATCTTTCCCATGGTGATTTGGTTTTTGATCCGAGGTAGGATATTTCCCCAGGGGAAGGGGATGATGCGGAGCATCCTATGGACATCACCATGTCAAGAGTCCGTTTGGCAAGTGACACGTGCGACATCTACTTCTTACATACAAAGCTGAATCCTCCTTTACATGTGTCCACTTGTACCTTTCGAGGATGGTATACTACTTGACCCCTCTCTCGTGTGCATACATAGGTGTGAGCGGAGCTACACATTCAGCGAGGAGGTGTCCAAGAAGAAGAGAACATCTACACCATCCAAGAGGGAAGCCTGAAAGCGGGGAAGGAAGCACCAAGAAGAAGGCAGCAGCTCCCAGGCGACCCCGTGCGCACGGGCCCCTCCGACCCTGTGCCCACGGGCCTCCCAGGCTGGCGGTCCAGAAGACCCCGTGCGCACGGGCGTGTACCATGCCCACGGGATCCCCGTGTCCACGGGCCTCACGGACCCCATGCGCACAGGTTCATGCGTCAGGTCTCTGGATACCCTGTGCGCACGGGCTCCACTTACCCCGTGCAGACGGGCCCCCCTGAATGTTGCTGCAGGCTTTGCCCATGTAATCCCCATTTCATCCCTCCTTACCCCTTCATGACATGGACCTATATATACTCCTACATCTCCTCCATTTACACTTAGCTAATAATAGATCTAAACATTAGAGCTTAGCTCATGTATCTCCCCTTGGGGATTCCTCTTTAGAGAGAAGGCTCCATTGGATTTCAAGGCCTCCATTGGAGAAGACCCTTAGGGATTCATCAAGACCTCATCTCCCTTTGGGATTTGGAATGAACTTTACCATGTATCCATGTTCCTCTAGTTGTTCATGTACTTTTGTGGATCTTGTGTGGATTTGAGTCTAGTGGATGTGTGATTTGGACTTGTTCTTGAGTGTTCCTCTTGTGATTTCCCCTTTGTGTTCATCTTGTTCTTGGGGATTTCCCCTCCAATTCGTGAAAGATCCATCTTAGGGTTCCACCCTAAAACACTATGTTTTTCATTGCCATGTGAGAATCAAGGCTTGAATCTTTCATTTGATGACATAATATACTGATACAGCTCCTTGTAGTAGTGTTTTCATAATTAACAAAATGAATAAAAAGGCTAGAAATAGAGCCTTATGTATGATCAATGCAACATCATAATTGGTGGCGAAACAAGTGACCGACCATGTTCTAGTTGCTAGCCCTTAAGTTCTAAGAGAAGTAGTAGTAAAACTAAAATGGATAACCCACAATGTTTTTCTGTCCAAAATGTAGAGGGATGATATGACATTCAAAAAGAAACATAAGGATGTCAAATCAAATGATAGCAATCTCATAGCAGGATATGCCCCAAGATCATCATCACCAGCTAAAAATGAAACAAATTGAAACCTTTTCCTGTCAGAAACTTTTCCACTACCTGTAGCAAAGTCCACATGTCAATGATGAACAAAGCAGTGTCCATTTATTCATGAACCAAAACATTGGAACGGCATGCATTGGAATGCTTCCGTCCATTTCTTCTTTCTTGATCAGTCAGAACTTCGAAAGCACAGGAAAAATAACAAAGATATAATAGAGATAGCAATGTTACCTGCTCAAACAAAAATGACAGGCGGTGCACAAATCGTTACTGAACCAACCACCACCGGTTCCCCTTCCTAGTGCCAGCTCCTTACCATCATAGCAAACTCCATGGTAGTCACGTGCATCATTTATTTAAATAGAAGGATTATTTTCTCCCCTACTGATTTGATCTAAGCATGTCCCTCAACACAAATGAGTGTGTAGTAAGGGAATTGCCAAAAGAAATGGTTACATGATTCATATTGCTGTCCAAAATCCACAAAGCATATACTTATGTAAACATGAACTTAGCTGATCATTGAGGCCATCATGTAAATTGGAACTTAGCTGCGGTTATTGAGAGTTGATACATTGATCAAAATCGAAAGTGATACTATGTGTATAGCGAATATGATTAGCAGATGGTTAGCAGACATCACAAGTCAACCAAAAAAAGGATAATAAAAAAGGGACTCGTACTAAATTGAAATTTAATTGCATTATTTTCACAAACACGTACTTATAATCACAGAGGCCACATATGTTGCTTCCTTGCAGGCAACACACAACATGTGGTCGTCACCCACGCATTTGAAACCGGCAATGCAGATGGGCGAGTACCTTGATGGAGGACATGTGAGTTCCCTAGACTGGTTGTCGGGTGATGTCTACTATGCAACTTTATTCTTGTAGACACATGTTGGGCCTCCAAGCGTAGAGTTTTGTAGGACAGTAGCAATTTTCCCTCAAGTTGATGACCTAAGATTTATCAATCCATGAGAGGTGTAGGATGAAGATGGTGTCCCTCAAACGACCCTGCAACCAAATACAAGAAATCTCTTGTGTCCCCAACACACCCAATACAATGGCAAATTGTATAGGTGCACTAGTTCGGTGAAGAGATGATGATAACAGTGTATTATTGATGGTATAAATATATTTTTTATAATTTGAATAAATAAAAACAGCAAGGTAGCAAATAGTAAACGGGCACAAAAACGGTATTGCAATGCTTAAAAACAAGGCCTAGGGTCCGTACTTTCACTAGTGCAATCTCTCAACATTGCTAATATAATTGGATCATATAACCGTCCCTCAACATGCGATGAAGAATCACTCCAAAGTTCCTATCTAGCGGAGAACATAAGACGAAATTGTTTGTAGGGTACGAAACCACCTCAAAGCTATTCTTTCCGATCAATCTATCCTAGAGTTCGTACTAAAATAACATGAAGCTATTCTTTCCGATCGATCTAACCAAGTGTTTGTACTAAAATAACACCAAAGCAAATTCAGATTCATAATATCCAATCCAACACAAAGAACTTCAAAGAGTGCCCCAACATTTATACCAGAGAAACAAAGACAAGAACATGCATCAACCCCTATGCATAGATTACCCCAATGTCACCTCGGGAATCCGCGAGTTGAGTGCCAAAACATATATCTAGTGAATCAATATGATACCCCATTGTCACTATGAGTATTCAATTGCAAGACATATATCAAGTGTTCTCAAATCTATAGATGTATTCAATCCAATAACAACTAAATCTCAAAGGGGAAAACTCAATTCATCACAAGAAGACAGAGAGGGGAAAACACCATATGATCTAACTATATTAACAAAGCCCGCGATACATCAAGATCGTGACATCTCACGGACACAAGAGAGAGAGATTAAACACATAGCTACTGGTACAAACCCTCAACCCCGAGGGTGGACTACTCCCTCCTCATCGTGGTGGCTACTGGGATGATGAAGATGGCCACCTGAGATGATTCCCCTAGATTGGTTTTTGGTGGTTACAGAGCCTTGCGGCAGTGGAACTTCTGATCTAGGTTAACCCCGGGGTTTTTTGGAGTTTTTGGGAATTTATAGGGTAAAGAGGGGGTGCGGGGGGCCACCGAGGTGGGCATAACCTAGTTGGGCATGCCTGGGCCCCCAGGCGCGCCCTGGTGGATTGTGACCCCTTGGGGCAACCCCAGGTGCTTCTCTAGCCCATCCTGGGTGTCTTGGTCCATAAAAAATCTCCAAAACATTTCGTGGTGTTTGGACTCCGTTTGATATTGATTTCCTGCGATATAAAAAACAAACAAAAAAAACAACTAGCACTAGGCACTGGGTCAATAGGTTAGTCCCAAAAAATGATATAAAGTTGCTATAAAATGATTGTAAAACATCCAAGAATGATAATAAAACAACATGACTTCATAAACTATAGATACGTTGGAGACGTATCAGCATCCCCAAGCTGAGTTTCTACTCGTCCTCGAGTAGGTAAATGATAAAAGAAATAATTTATGAAGTGTGAATGCTAGCAAAGTGCATAAGTTTGATCAATGATAATTTCAATCACTTTTCCTAGCATCATAACAACAATTCTTTCTTATGAAACTTCTCACGTTAAAGTAGCAACCAATTCACATGTTAAGGTTTAAACAATGAACTCTCTTGAAACTCAACAACCTATGTTCTCAGTCACCAAGCAATTGCAATTCAACTTATTCAAAAGAGTTTAAGTAAGAGCTCCACATAATCAACCATCATATAGTCTTCTATGATTGCTAACACTCACTGCATACACATGAGCAAAACGTTTCAACCGGACACATAGAAAGATAGGGTCTTATAATTTTGCCTCCCAACGTATTCACCTGAGGGGTGATGTCCACAATAATAAAAAATCATGGTACCCATATCCAACTGGATATATGTGCCTAGATCTTTCCTCACCACATGATGCTTGCCAAAAGATAAAAATAAAAAGGAATAGAGAGAAGAACTTTGACTCTTTGCATAAAAGTAAATACATAAAAGTAGAAGGTAGGCCATTCGCAGAGGGAAGCAGAGGTTGCCATGCACTTATTTGTTTGTATGCTTAATCCCTTAGTGTGAAAGAACGTCACATTGTATTGCCCCTTGTGATGGCAACCTTTATTATGCAGTCTGTCGCTTTTATTCTTCACCATCCCAAGTTCGTAAAACGCTCAATTTTCTCTTACACTGAATGATCTCATGCTTTAAGAAGCAATTTTTATTGACTTATTGCACCGATGACAACTTACTTGAAAGATCTTACTCAATCCTTAGGTAGGTATGGTGGACTCTTGAAGATAATATTTGGGTTTAAGGGTTTTGGATGCAGAAGTAGTATCTCTACTTGGTGCGGAATTTTTGGCTAGCAAAGATGGGGGGCAAGCACCACATGTTGAAGGATCTATGACAATATAACTTCTACGTGAATATGAACAAACATAAACCATTACATTGTCTTCCTTGTCCAACGTCAACAATTTTGGCATATAATATTTTGATGGGGGCTCACAATCACAAAAGATTTCCAAGATAGTGTATTTGCATGTGAAAGTTCTCTTCCTTATACTAATTATTCGTGAATTGCTTGTATGAGCAATATTGTGATTGTCAAGCCTCAAAAGATTTCACTTTATAACCTAATGTGAAGCTACCACTAGGCATGATATGATTTCAACTTCATGACATTCAGTTTATTCAACAATTTACTCATAGGATATAAGTGAACTTCAAGAGTAAATGACAAGTTACTCCAATAAGATATAAATAAAGATCATCAGCATAATATTTGTTTCTCTCAAATTAATTTAAGTGAAGCAAGAGAGAATTTATTCAAAGATACTAAAGCACACCATGCTCAAAAAGATATAAGTGAAGCACTAGAGCAATTCCATAGAAAAGAGCTTCGTTGACGAGATGTGAATTCCACTTACCTAGCCTCCCTGGCAACTATTTGAGGACTCTATTTTATTTAAAAAACGTTCAGATCTAAGAATTTTATTATAAAAGCAAGCAAAACAAACAAAATGACTATTATAATAATTGCACAACTCATGTGAAGAAGCAAAAACTTAGGCTCAACCGATACTAACCGATAATTGTTGAAGAGGAAAGGTGGAATGCCTATCGGGGCATCCCCAAGCTTAGATGCTTGAGACTTCTTGAAATATTAACTTGGGGTGCCTTGGGCATCCCCAATCTTGAGCTTTTATGGCTCCTTAATTCTTCTCATATCACGGTTTTCCTAAATCTCAAAAGCTTCATCCACACAAAACTCAACAAGAACTCGTGAGATAAGTTAGTATAAACCAATGCAAAAACCTTATCACTCTCTACTGTAGCAAATCACTAAAATTATTATTCAACATTTCACACTAAATGCCTCTGCATATTTAATACTCCTATCCTCAAATAGAATCATTAAACAAGCAAACATATGCAAACAATGCAAACATAACGACAATCTGCCAAAACAGTACAATCTGTAAAGAATGCAAGAGTATCAATACTTCCCTAACTCCAGAAGTTATGAAAATTTTCCACACTGTAGAAAATTTATCAGATCTCATTTTTCAAAAAGTTTCAACATTTTATCACATTCTGACTTTTCTAGGGAATTTTTGCAACAACGGTAAACTTTCTGTTTTCAAACAGCAACATGTATACTTGCAAAATAAGCATGGCAAAGGTTATCATTGCCACTTTTATTGAAAGAAAAGATGCAATACATTATTCTAAATAACAGCAAGCAAATCCTAACAAAATAAACTAATGCTCCAAGAAAAACACATATCATGTGACGAATGAAAACATAGCTCCAAGTGAGGTTACCGATAATGTTGGAGACAAAAGAGGGGATGACTTCTGGGGCATCCCCAAGCTTAGTTGCTTGGATCTTCCTTGAATATTACCTTGGGGTGCCTTGTGCATCCCAAAGCTTAGGGTCTTATCACTCCTTATTCTCTTCATATCTACATCTCACCAAAAACTTGAAAACTTCAATCACGCAAAACTTAACGAAACTTTGTGAGATAGGTTAGTATGATAAAGAGCAAACCATTTCACGTTTGGTACTGTCAAAGACAAGATTCATAATTGTTCTCACACAATTCCTATTGTAGCATATCATTTGCATAATTTATATTGAGCAATATAAGCCATGGAAACTTGAAAACAAGCAAACTATGCATTCAAAACAGAGTCTGTCAAAAACAGAACAGTCTGTAGTAATCTGTACTCCAACCATATTTCCGCTACTTAAAAAATTCTGAAAAATTAGGAAAACCTGGGTAATTTGTCTATTAATCTTGTGCAAAAAGAATCAGCATTTTATCATGCTTCTTTCGAAAATAAGAATTGTTTTCCTGAGGGGAAAATGTTTTGTTTTTCAGCAAGATCAAATCAACTATCACCATAAGCCATCCCAAAGGTCTTACTTGGAACTTTATTGAAATAAAAGCAATAAAACATGATTACTACAGTAGCCTAATCATGTTAAAATACAAAAACAGTAGGCAAAAGTGTTGGGTTGTCTCCAACAAGCGCTTTTCTTTAATGCCTTTTAGCTAGGCATGACGATTTCCATGATGCTTGCATAAAAGATAAGAATTGAAACATAAAGAGAGCATCATGAATCACATGGCAAGCACATTTAAGTCTAACCCACTTCCTATGCATAGGAATTTTGTGAGCAAACAATTTATGGGAGCAAGGGTCAACTATCATAGGAAGGCAAAACAAGTGCAACATCAAAACTTTCAACCTAAAGAGAGGAAACTTGATATTATTGAGATGTGTAGAAGCATAAGTTCCTCCCTCATAGTAATTTTCAATAGCATCATGAATGTATTTAAGAATATAACTATCACATAAAACATTCTTTTCATGATCTATAAGCATAGAAAATTTATTACTCTCCATATAAGCAAAATTATTCCCATGAATAGTTGTGGGAGCAAACTCAACAAAATAAGTATCATGGGATTGAAAATAAGAATCACGATGACAAGTTTCATGCTTATAATTATTCTCTAATACATATATGTCATCACCATAATCATTATAGATAGCAATTTTGTTGTCACAATCAATTTAAACCTCTTCCAAAATAGTGGATTCATCACTAAATAAAGTTGTAACCTCTCCAAATCCACTTTCATAAATATAATCATCATAAATAGGAGGCATACTATCATTATAACAAATTTGCACATCAAATCTTGGGGAACTAAAAATATTATCTTCATCAAACATAGCATCCCCAAGCTTATGGCTTTGCATATCACTAGCATCATGTATATTCAAAAAATTCGTACTAGCAACATTGCAACCATGCTCATCATTCAAATATTATGCCAAACATTTTATAGAATTCTTCTTCTATCAATTTAGCACAATTTTCCTTTCCATCATTTTCAAGAAAGATATTATAAATATGATCAATAATATGATGCAACCTCAATTCCACTTTTATGTAGTTTTCTTTTATAAACCAAACTAGTGATAAAACAAGAAACTAAAAGATTCAGTTGCAAGATTTAAAGATATACCATGAAGCACTCACCTCCCCGGCAACGGCGCTAGAAAAGAGCTTGATGTCTACTACGCAACTTTATTCTGGTAGACACGTGTTGGGCCTCCAAGCGCATAGTTTCGTAGGACAATAGCAATTTTTCCTCAAGTAGATGACCTAAGGTTTATCAATCCGTGAGAGGTGTAGGATGAAGATGGTCTCTCTCAAATGACCCTGCAACCAAATACAAGAAATCTCTTGTGTCCCCAACACACCCAATACAATGGCAAATTGTATAGGTGCACTAGTTCGGCGAAGAGCGGATGATAAAAGTGTAATATTGATGGTAGAAATATATATATTTTATAATCTAAATAAATAGAAACAGCAAGGTAGCAAATAGTAAACGGGCACAAAAACGGTATTGCAATGATTAAAAACAAGGCCTAGGGTGCGTACTTTCACTAGTGCAATCTCTCAACATTGCTAATATAACTGGAGCGTATAACCGTCCCTCAACATCCAATGAAGAATCACTCCAAAGTTCCTATCTAGCGGAGAACATAAGACATAATTGTTTGTAGGGTACAAAACCACCTCAAAGCTATTCTTTCCGATCAATCTATCATAGAGTTTGTAGTAAAATAACACGAAGCTATTCTTTCCGATCGATCTAACCAAGAGTTCATACTAAAATAACACCAAAGCAAATTCAGATTCATAATATTAAATTGAACACAAATAACTTCAAAGAGTGCCCCAAGATTTATATCGGAGAAACAAAGACAAGAACGTGCATCAACCCCTATGCATAGATTACCCCAATGACACCTCAGGAATCCGTGAGTTGAGTGTCAAAACATATATCAAGTGAATCAATACGATACCCCATTGTCACCATAAGTATTCAACTACAAGACATATATTAAGTGTTTTCAAATCCATAGAAGTATTCAATCCGATAACAGCGAAATCTCCAAGGGAAAAACTCAATTCATCACAACAAGATAGAGAGGGGAAAACTATATGATCTGACTATATTAGCAAAGCCCGTGATATATCAAGATCATGACATCTCAAGAACACGAGAGAGAGAGAGAGAGAGAGAAAGATTAAACCCATAGCTACTGGTACAAACCCTCAGCCCCGAGGATGGACTACTCCCTCCTCATCATGGTGGCCACCAGGATGATGAAGATGGCCACCAGAGATGATTCCCCCTCCGGTAGGGTGCCGAAACGGGGTCTAGATTGGTTTTCGGTGGCTACAGAGTCTTGCGGCAGCGGAACTTCTAATCTAGGTTAACCCCGAGGGTTTTTGTATTTTTTGGGAATTTATAGGGTAAAGAGGGGGTGCGAGAGGCCACCAAGGTGGGCACAACCCACCTGGGCGCACCAGGGCCCCCAGGCGCGCCCTGGTGGGTTGTGCCCCCCTTGGGGCACCCTCCAAGTGCTTCTCTAGCCCATCGTGGGTGTCTTGGTCCATAAAAAATCTCCAAAAAGTTTTGCGGTGTTTGGACTCCGTTTGATATTGATTTCCTGCGATGTAAAAAATAAGCAAAAAACAGCAACTGGCACTGGGCACTGGGCACTAGGTCAATAGGTTAGTCCAAAAATGATATAAAGTTGCTATAAAATGATTGTAAAACATCCAAGAATGATAATAAAACAGCATGAATACTTTATAAATTATGGATACATTGGAAACGTATCATCGGGGATGGGTTCCTCGCCGGGATTGGATCAGGATTAAGGACAGCGGTGCCGGCAACAGCGAAAGGTGAGGGGTGTGGGTGGCTTGATGACTGGAGACGATGGAATGGGTGGGGGCGAACGTGAGGATGAGTAGCAGCAAAATTCAGGTGGTACCCTAGCGTCAAATCGCGAGCTGTAGCAGCGCCTCCATGGCGTCGGCAGCGAGCGAGACGGGAATAATAGTACTGGCAGATTACCGAATAAAACAAGTCATGGCCTCGCCATTGAATGGAGCTACCGCCCGGGCTATATTGTGGTCCTGCGCCGAGCCATCTTCAGCGGCCACCATGCTAATCCACTTCTGCTGCGGTTGAGACGGTTTACAGAAATTTGTTATCACTCATTGATGGCAGAGACCGAGTTTTACACCCAAACTTCCGGGTCGGCCTCCACTTGCAAGCCAGCCTGTCGCGTCGAATCACCGAGTCGCCTCTGCTGTTATCCTCTGTGCTGCCCCCACGTCAAACCGACCTATCGACCAATGGGCCTCACGCCGTTTCAGCCTCATCCCCGCGCCTGTGCACCGTCACGACCGTCACGACCTCCAAGCTGAGACCCGCTGCGTATAAATTTTTAGCCACGAGTTGTTGCTGTTGTGGGCAGGTTCAGAGTCCCAATGTTGAATCAGACAAATTCATCTGTTGTTAAGGATACACACACGGTTGGATGTTGCTTCCGGTTATAACATGAAGATCGGGTCAATACGAAAACAAGTCAAAAAATCTCCCGAGTCACTTCTGAGCCATCGGTCCGGTGCTGGCCGGTTCAAACCTCCGCTACTGTTAGTCATGGTTGTGGAGTCACCGCTTTAAAGTTGATCCCGTGACTCGCCTCCATTTTAAGTCGCTTCTCTCGGCTGCTGCTGGGCCATATATCTGCCAGAATTTTTAATCTGCCACATCCCTGCTATCCGTTTCCATCTGCCGGCTTGTAGCGTTTGAGCCAAACCTTGCTGCGGGTCGCCACCGCCGTCGTTGAATCGCCTGGAGCCACCCCCACGGGCCCGCCTCATTTTTCTACTTCTGAGCCACCAAGTGGCCTTTACTAAACCGCCGTCGCCACTTCCAGAGCTGCCGCGAGCAGAAGCCGGCCGTCGCGCAACATCACTCCGCCTCTGCTGTAAGCCTTATGCCGGATCAGCCGGGTCATACCGCGGCACCGCGTCCATGCCGGATCGCCGGGTCGCCGTGCTCGCCTGCTCTGTCTCTGCTCCTCCGCCGCCATGGTCAACAGCCGTGACCACGCCGAGCAGCCGAGGTTGATTGCTTCCACCATCCACTGTGTTGCTCCGCTTTGCTGCATCAGTGTCCGCCGTCGCCATCTCCCGAGCCGCCCTAGATGCGAGTCGCCTCGCCGTTGAGTCACTGCTCCGCCCGGTGTCCCTCTGGCTGTGGCTCGCCTCGCGCCCTCAAGTTGCCGGTTTACTACGGTCGCGCCCTCGAGCTGCCGGCCGTTTTCAAAACGCCTCTGCTCCTGCGGCCATTAAATCGCCATCGCCGTGGCACTGCCTTTGCTGCCGTGGTGCAGCTACCGCGCCTCCGCGGCCTCATCGCGCCATTTCACCTCGCCTGTGTCACCTTTGAACTGCTGCTGCATGGCCGCGGCTCCGCCTCGACTCGCCGGGGTACGGGCGTCTACTGGTACCACTGCTCTATCACGCCTCCGCCTCACATGGATAGTACAGCTCCGCCACCGCCGCGTTGAACCGGCCCCACTGGTCCGACGAGTCGCCGACGGCCGTGACGCACAGCGTGGCCTTGCTTTGCCTAAACCGCCACTGCCGTGGTGTGCTTGGTCTCAGTGTTACGCTGTTCCGAACATGACTCCAGGTTACCATCGGACCTTGCCGTGTTTGAACCGCCTCGATTCTCAGCTGTGGCCTTGCTTATCCGCCTTCACTGCCGGGTTGAGCCAGCCCTACCGCCTCCAAGTCACTGTGCCTCTGCGAACTGGCCGTTTCCCAAGCACCTCTGCCCCTGAGGCCGTCCGAGTCTCCATCGCTGAAGTTAACTCATCTTCGGCAATGGGAGAGCCGCCACCCGCATCGAACCGCTGGCTCACCCTTGCTGCTACGGACTCAGCCGTTATGACCCGCCTCCCGGTTGTTGCCTCACCCTCAAGCCGCCGTCTCTATTGCGCATGCGACCTCAACATGACTCGGTCCAGCTTGGCCTTGCTTTTGCCTTAAACCGCCCTCACCTCTTCCTGCTATGCGCATCGGCCTTAACCCGCTGCTCCCACATTGGAAACCGCTGCTCCAAGTCACGGTGACCACCACGACTGCAGCCTAAGGAGCATGCTACCCTCGAGCCGCTATTGGTATTTGCCTCAGCTCTTGTATAGTGCCTAGCGCTGCCGTGCTTCCCACCGGCTCGTCGAACGGCCGGCTGTGGCTGTGTTTCCTGCTGGCTCACACTATTATGTGATCCGTTAGCATGCTGGAGAGATTAGTTTACAGTTTTTCTAAAGCACATCTAGATGTGCAATAAGTATTGCACATCTAAGTCCTATGTCACTGATCTTATGTTGAGATTCGTGTGGATATTTTTTTTCTCTTTATGCTTGATTCACTCACTTAGATGTGCAATAACTAGAGCACATCTAGATGTGCCCTAGACACATCCATTAGTTTATTAATTTACATGGATGTCTTGATGATGACGAAAATAAAGAAATATCTGCTATACATGCATGTGAGGACAAAAAGCAACCGTCGGGCGGAAGCAAGGTCCATCAGTTAATTCTGCCGCTGCTCACGCGAAAGATTTGACGGTCAGGTGCTACTTGCAGGACAAAAGCAACTATATACTCCTAGGTACTTAAAAACAAGGGAACCAGTATTACTGCTCCTCTCAACAAAGCACAATTTCCAAAGGAACAAAAGGAGACGTGTTGGAAGATCAATTCTTCTATCGAAAGCCAAAACATCACTATTGCATGGAAAAGTCAGAGGAGACGTATTTATGTACTTTCACAGCATCCGGTTCATCTCACAAAATATAATCAGGTGCTATTGTTTCTATCTACTTTTAGTACATATTGTTTTTATCAAAGAACAATTATGTTGGTCTGTATATTTTTATGTGCAGGACAAGAATTCATTATAAAATGGTGCCATGCTAAATCTATGAAGTGTGCGTTGGCATCATCATGCACCGATGTCCGTGCCCACTTGTTGTTGAATGGGTGTGTGCAAGCCGCCCGTACAGCTCAATCTACATCAACTCGGCGGGACCGCACCCGTGATTGACTCGCCGTTCGCATGGCTTACCGTGCCGGTGATTGACTCGCCCGTCCGTGCTCGCTTAAAATGCTGTGGCCGGCTCATTTTTCCACTCCTGCGGACGACTCACCCATGATTGATTTCAGCTTCACCATGGTGATCATCAACCCCGCGGTGTGTATTAACTGGCCTGACATATCAGGTGAAATCCATCCAGTATATTTTTTATTGCTTTCTTTAAAAGAGAAATTATTCCGGCTTGCAAAGTTATTTAATGCAGGACCCTAAATTGCCATATTGGTGCAAATTTAAAGGCCGTCAGAAAATTTCCGGCTTAAAAAGAAAGATTCTGGCTTAAAATCCGGTTCAAGGGAAAGCTGTGTCCCACAAAGCTTTGAAGCTCTCAATATCCGGTCTAAGAATTTCCGGTTCAAAAAGAATATTCTCTCGCAAGTTCGAGTTCTCATGAGAAATTAAAGGGACCAAAGAGAGTCTGTTACAAAAGCACAAGCTCAAACATAGGTACCCCTTGAGCACAACTTGCAACATCATTTGAGGGCTTCCTGTTCAAACATAGGTGTATTCACCAAAGATAACATAGCGTTACTACCCTCTTGATCCGGCTATCAAGCCAATATTATCATAAGGGGCCAAAGAGAGTCTGTTGCACAGCACAACTCAAACATGGGTATCCCTTGAGCACAACTCATAATATCACTTGGGGGCTATGTTCGAACCATAGTCACACCTCTTGATCGACGTAAAGGCCACCAGGGAAATCACTTGGGGGTTTGGTCATATTCGAACCATAGCTACACCTCTTGATCTACGTAAGGCCACCAGGGAAGTTACTTGGGGGCTCTTTGCTTCGCAACGAACTAAGAGTCTGCACCCTTGTAATAGGCTATCAAGCTAGGCTTGGAAGCCATGTGTATGCACCTAAAACCCCGGATTAACCTGCCTTCTTTAAGTAAGTCACTCTGCCCAGGTAAACCTGGTACGACCCGGGAACATTTGACAGTCAATCTCATAGACCCTGAACTTGTCAAAGTTAAAACATGATTGGTTAAAGATTGAGGTCCATCTTAAGAGGCTTTGTGGAATGGTTAATTTAGTGGCCTGGCAGCCCATGAAAGGCCTCGATTTGGAGCCTGGCAGCTCATAAAAAGCCTCGCGTGTTCTTTTTTGTGTTCTATTTGCCAAGTTTTTTCGCCTTTGTTGAGGTTCATAATATCTTCTGATAAACCGGCGTCCTTGACCCGGCTTGGCTTTCAACTACAAGTTGTCAGTACATGATTAGTTATAATTCGGTGTTCATTAACCCGGTCTGGTTTTGACTAACAAGTCGCCAGTGTTATAAGGAAAATCCAGTGTTTATTATATCCTGGTACGGTTTATTATCATAATCCGGCAAATTCAGGAAGGAGTTCTCAAATACTCAAGATTGGGGTTACCACCCTCACTACAAGAATTGGTTAAACCAACGAGGTGATTCAATGTCACAGGTATCATCTATGTCATATTTGATTATCTTCAGTTATAGCTTTGGTTATAAACCCTAGCTATTTATATGGGCATTATGACTCGCCCTGCGGTAAACCGCCAAGGATTCTTGTGATCTACTTGTGTGCAAGATAAGAATGCATTCGGGTGGCTACCCACCCTGGCTTTCGATGTTAAGTCGCCAGGGCATATGTTATTTACACTTTGTGCAGGTTTTGCAGAATTATGACATATAAATTCAAGCTCATCATCCAAATTGATGTCTGAAAAGGGTTATCCATTTTGGATTTTCTCAAAAGCTATCAGCCGCCGGGTTATAAAAATTTCGGCTTACAATGAATGCGCATTAAGTCGCCATCGGCCAAGAGTCGCCGAGTATTTAAACTCCGGATTAACTTATCAACTAGTTTTCAAAGTCGCTTTAGCGCAATAACTATCATATTATCAATGGATATGATTTATTCTACAATTGAAGGAATAGTCCCGAGTCGTTGTAGGCTTACGAACCGGCACTTGGGGGCTACATTATTCAAGTTGGGATTACATCAAATACACAAGTTTCATGTCGCTGCAAGCATGCACCATGACACTTGGGGGCTAATGCAAAGTCATTATTTGCTCACTTATTAAAGACCCGACTCATCACATCGTAATGAGCCGGCCCTTGGGGGCTACCAATTGCTCCTGTCAACAATTCAAGGTACACAAATTTTCATCTATTATTGAAGGATCCACTGCTCAGTTGGTAAAGCACAAAGCTATCAACCTTGTGGACGTGGGTTCAAGCCCCATGAGGGGGGTTATATTATATAATGTTATTTTCAATGAAGTATATATAAAGTCCCAGCTCAATATTATCTTACTGAGCCGGCCCTTAGGGGCTACACGTTGTTGTTCAAGTCTACATGATCATATCTATAAAGTCCCTGCTCATTATTGCATAATGACCCGACCCTTGGGGGCTACACTGGTTAAAGTTTTTATAAGCATAAGGCAATTTCAAGTCCCAGGTTGCTGCAAGCATGACAACTCGACACTTGGGGGCTACATATGTGGAATACTCAATTCTGACTGGTGATTGAGATGAACAACCTAGATTTCTTAAAGCTTGTGACATTCATATTGAAGCAAGTCTTAAGCTGTTGCTATGCTACCTTCTTAAGACTTGGGGGCTACATGTGATAGGCATATAAGAGGTATATTTTCAAGCTTGATGTTAACTACAATTATGACCCAGTGCCATCAATATTTGTAAACCGGCAATGATAAACCGGCAAGTTTAAGTCTTAAACTGGCAAAGTTCTACATTCTTAAACCGGCAAAGTTCTACATTCTTAAAATGGCAAGTTCTACACCGGCTGAAGATCAAATGAGTATTTCAAAGGCCAATATTTTTGTTAAGCATTGGGAGCTGAAGTCAAAGGAGTTATTCTTCACAATACTTCTCTGTGACAAACCAATGTCAGCAAATTGATTATGAAGCTGGTCCATTGACTTGAATTTTATAGAAGAGGGAAGTGACAAGGACTTAAGGATGATCAGGATCAGTTTAACATGGATAAATCCAAATTAAACTGGGGGCTAATGTTAGGGATATACCCCGCGGTATGATTCGGCCGGAGTTATAATCCGGCTGGGACTTGGTAAACCGGTAGGTGTTAAGGCAGGTGGTAAACCGGCAGGTGTTAAGACAGGTGGTAAACCGGTTGGTGCTAAGTCAGACGGTAATCAGCAGGTTGTTAAACCGGCTGGCAGTTAAGACAGACAGGTAAAACAGGCAGTTAACCCAGACGGTAAACCGGCCGGTTGTTAAACCGGCTGACAGTTAAGACAGGGGTTAAGTCTGATGATAACTCAGCAGATATTCTTAAACTGGCAGACTATCTTAAACCGGCAGAAGTTAACTCCCGGCAGACAATCTTAAACCGACACCAGTTAACTCCCGACAGACAATCTTAAACCGGCACCTGTTAACTCCCGGGCAGGCAGTGGTAACTGGGTTGCCAGGAGTTATGAAGCCCAAGACGTTATGAAGCCCAAGATGTTAAGAAGCCCAAGAAGAGAAGTTATAATAGTTAAGTCTTAAGTCCGAGTTGGACTCTACATGTAACCCGCCCCTTCAACATATATAAGGAGCGGCAGGCCTCCCCAAAGAGGGACAAGTAAGGAGAAACAATCTTAAAGGTTAGGGTTAACTGGGAGAGTCGGTTTACGGCGACTTCTTCATGATCATAATGAGAGCTAGCGTCAAACAGCACATAGGGTTGTTACCGGATGATGTTTCCCGGGGCCCGAAGCTGTCTAAACCCTTGTCTTACATTGCGTCTCTCGATTCTGCTCAACCCATCTCAAGCTACCACATAGACGCGTTGGCCTCACGACTAAGTCCTCACACTAGGACATCTACCGTGACAAATCCACGACAGATCCTCCTTGGTGCGTGATGCTCGGCTCGCCGCCACGCGCATGGGAGTGCAGGAGAAGCACATGTGAGGGAGTCCTGGATTAGGGGGTCCTCGGGAGGCCGATCTGTCTCTCATGGGCCGGATTGGTGGGCCGCATTGTATCTAGACTGAAGGCCTTCTGTACCTTGGAGTACACCCCAAGGAGAGATGGATGATCTGATGTTTCCTTTGTAATCGACTATCTGTAAACCCTAGCACCCCTGGTGTCTATATAAACTAGGGGACTTAGTATGTAGAGGCTAGAGGAACAATCACCATCCTACTAGTTTGGGTTTAGTTTGTCTGATCTCGTGGTAGATCTACTCTGTAACCCCCTTATACACAAGCAATATAATCAAGCAGGATGTAGGGTTTTACCTTTACGAGAGGGCTCAAACCTGCATAAACATCGTGTCCCACGTCCAGTGTTCCCCATCGATCCAAGGTCCACAGTTTGGGACCCCCTACTCAAGATCTGCGGGTTACCGACATTGGTTCTTTCATTGAGAGTCCCGCTGTCGGATCACCAAAGGATTGATGGCTCGCCTAATCACCATAGATGACATTAGCATCGGAGACATCTTCGTCCCCAGGAAGCTCTTCGCGTTCGATAGTGTAGGTCTACATGCCGACGCAACCAGCCACCTTAACTAGGTCAACAATTTCACCCCTGAGTAGTAGATCAGGTTTGGCAACTTCGAGTACGCCACCGATGCTCGGGGCAACCTGATCTTCACGGGCTTCTCAGGCCCACCCGCGACAACCATGGCCTCCAAAGCATTAACTTCTTGGGTTTTTCCTGACCCGATCTCCGGATCGGCCCCTACTACGCTATCGGCATCAAGCTTGGAAGCATCTCCTAGGGCCGAAGACAAGGAATCAACCCTATCCGGGCCTTGCTGCCTTGACGAGGATCCAGCTTTAAGCCCTAACGAGAGTTCGGTTCCTGAAGACTGGGAGGCAGCCCCAGCCGTACTTGCTATAGATCCTACGAAGGGCTTAGACACAAGAACAATGCCCGAAGAGGAAGATCTCACCCTGGCCGGACCCGCATCCCTCCCCACTACGGAGATCAGCTCCGAAGAAATCTCTTCCACCAATCCGGTCAACCTCGCTCTATTAAACAAGGCGCTCGATCGTATCCAAACTATGACTATTGTCGATGACCCGCCCCCGGCTCACGCTCGACAAAGCCTTGAGGCACGCCACAGGGAATTTTATGTCCCACCCACCACCCATTTGATAGCCACTATCAAAGACTTAACCGACATGCTAGACTATGCCTCTGAGGAGGCCGACGACATGGATGACGACGAGAAAGCCACAACCTGCATGGACACCGCCCCTCCCGTCACCGGCCGCTGGGCGGCCACATCCACCTATGACATCTACATGGTGGACACCCCCAAGGATGAGGCGACGAAGCTAATGGGGACGGCACCCCTAGTAGGAATGGTAACAATCCCGGAGAGGAGCCCCCCAAATGCCGAAGAAAACACCGGTGATCCAACGGGAGACGTAGTACGGAAAGCATCGCAGGCACCAGAGAAGGTGACACTCCGGACAAGACAGAGGGCCTCGGCGACCCAGCCCCTGAGCACCTGTCCGACGGCTCGAAGGGGCATGAGGATGAGAATAACCCCGAGGACCCTGATCATTCCAAAGACATCAATTATATGCCCCTCTCCGAAGAAGCGATCAGCCTTGGAGCCGAAGACTTCATTGTCCCAGAAGATCCACTGGATCAAGAGCGCTTCAAGCTACATCTCATAGCCACCATGCAAATCCTAAAAAAGCAGCTGAGGGAGTACTAGATTAGGGGGTCCTCAGGTGTCCGGGCTGTATGATATGGGCTGGACTGATGGGCCATGAAGATACAAGGTAGAAGACCTTTCCCCGTGTCCGGTTAGGACTCTCCTATCCGGGGATGGCAAGATTGGCATCCGGATGTATAATTTCCTTCGTCTGCAAACCGACTCTGTACAACCCTAGGCCCCTCCGGTGTCTATATAAACCGGAGGGTTTAGTCCGTAAAGGCTATCAGGATTCATATAGGCTAGACATCTAGGGTTTTAGCCATTATGATCTCGAGGTAGATCGACTCTTGTAACCCCTATACTCATCAAGTACAATCAAGCATGACGTAGGGTTTTACCTCCATTAAGAGGGCCCGAACCTGGGTAAAAATCATGTTCCCAGTGTCCCTTGTTACCTTTGATCCTTAGACGCATAGTTTGGGACCCCCTACCCGAGATCGGCCAGTTTTGACACCGAGATTGGTGCTTTCATTGAGAGTTCCACTGTGTCATCGGCAGATGGTTCGATGGCTCGTTCGATCATTAACAACGATGCTATTTCTGGGGAAACATTCCTCCCCGAACAATTTTTGTGTTTGGCGGCTTCGCTCTGCGTGCCAAGTCAGTTGGTCACCTTGAACAGATCGACAACTACGCCCCTGGTCATCATATCTGATTCGGGAGCCTAAATTATGTCGCCGATATCTGAGGAGACTTGATCTTCGAAGGGTTCACGGCCTCGACCACTATTCCTCATCTCCAAGAAGGAAACCCATCATATCCATCATCAGGCACCGCTCAAAGACCAGCTATCATCCTTGCCCTAGTCGTAGATCCAGAGCAGACCACCTCACTTGAAGATGGGAGTTTGAAACTCATTGGACTCTCTCCTACTACGAAGCTCTTTGCCGGAGACCAATAGGCGACTATATCTCCGGCAAGCCTGGAATCAAGCAGGACTCTCTTTGTCATCGGAGAGCCGAATTCACCCCTGGAGGCTAGTTCCGAAATCTCAAGGTCTGTGCCCATTGAGTACGGCCAGGTGTCATGTACCATGCCCAGCTCCGCAGGACCTCGGTTCCCTTCCGGCCTTCGCTCCTAAACGAGGCCTTGGTCTTAATGCGATCTCTGACCATCACGGAGGTATCACCTCCGAATTACGCCCAGCCCGGAATAGGGGCTGAGAGCGGGGAATTTTGCTCCCCACCCACCACCCACTTAATAGCCACTGTCGAGGACTTGACCGACATGCTAGATTACGCCTCCAAAGACATCGATGATATGGACGACGATGTCGGAGACGAACCAGGCTGGAACCCGCCTATTATCGGGTGTTGGACGGCCACCTCCACATATGATGTGTATATGGTGGATACACCTAAAAAGGACGACGATGACGGCAACAAGGATCTGATTGAGGACAAGCCCGTCGAAGCACCACCAAAATGTCGACATCAGCGGCGCCGCTCAAAGTCTCGTCATGAAAAGGAAAGCAATACCGGCACTGGAGACAATAACACTCCGGATGATGCCGAAGATCCCGAAGACCCCACCAAGCCTGCGTCCGAGAAGGATGAATGGGAGGAGGGACAAGTCAACCTCGATGAGCCTGTCAGGAACGAGGATTCGGAGGATAGTAACTATCTACCAGTCTCCGAGGAGGATGTCAGCCTCGGCAATGAAGACTTCATCATGCCATAGGAACCCCTCGAGCAAGAACGCTTTAAGCGACAACTAATCGCAACTATGAGGAGCCTAAAAAATAAGCAACAACAGCTTCAAGCCAAACAGGATACACTCAACGACAGATGGACCCAGGTCCTAGCTCCCGACCAATATGTCCTAGAGCGCCCAACAAAGAGTTATCTGAAGCGTCGGCTACTGCCACAATTCGATGATGAGGCCCTTGAGCCAATACCATCAAGATATAATCACACTGATGAACTAGACCGACCATCACGTGGGTGAGATAAAGCGGTGCTTATGCCAAACACCAGCCCGCACCACCTCGCCGTCAAGGCAAAGAGATAGTGGCTCCGGGCTACACCTACGACTTACGCCAGTACCTGGATAATAGAGCAGGTCAGGCCAGATCAATCTATGGATCATGGGGGCGTGCTCCAACTCGAGATGACGGCCATCAAGCCTGGCGCGACAAGCATAACCTCACCCGGGCTGAAAACTGAACACGGATGTCATCTGAACACTCTTGCGATGTTGCCCAATACAGAGGCACCGCACACCCCTTATGCTTCACTAATGAGGTAATGTAGCACAAGTTTCCAGAAGGGTTTAAACCCGTAAACATTGAAGTGTACGATGGAACGACAGATCCCACGGTATGGATTGAAGATTTTCTTCTCCGTATTCACATCAAAATATTATATGCCATAATTGTTGACGTTGGACAAGGAAGACAACTTAATGATTTATGTTTGTTCATATTCACATAGAAGTCATATTGTCATGGATCCTTTAACATGTGGTTCTTGCCCCTATCTTTGCTAGCCAAAAATTCCGCACTAAGTAGAGATACTACTTGTGCATCCAAAAACCCTTAAACCCAAATCTTATTTTCAAGTGTCGACCATACTACCTAAGGATTGAGTCAGATCCTTCAAGTAAGTCGTCATCGGTGCATTAAGGAAATAAAAATTGCTTCCAAAAGTGTGATATCATTTAGTGTAAGAGAAAAATGAGCGTTGTACGAACTTGTGATGGTGAAGAATAAAAGTGACAGACTGCATAATAAAGGTTTCCATCACAAGAGGCAATGCAACGTGATGTTCTTTTGCACTAAGGGGTTGAGCATACAAACAAATAAGCACATGGAAACCTCTGCTTCCCTCTGCGAAGGGCCTATCTTTTACTTTTATGTATTTACTTTTATGCAAGGAGTCAAAGTTTTCTCTCTATTCCTTTTTATTTTTCTCCTTTGGCAAGCATGATGTGGTGAGGAAAGATCTAGGCACATATGTCCAGTTGAATATGGGTAGCATGAGTTATTATTATTGACATCACTGGTGAATACGTTGGGAGGCGAAACTATAAGCCCCTATCTTTCTATGTGTCCGGTTGAAATGTTTTGCTCATGTGTATGCGGTGAGTGTTAGCAACCATACAAGACTATATGATGGTTGAGTATGTGGACTTGCCTAGAGGCTCCGATACATGACCCTTCCTGAAAACATGATGAATTGTAGTTGCAAAGTTGACTGAGAACATAGTTTGCTGGTTTCTAATAGAGTTTATGCTTTATACTTCGATGGTGTCATGAATTGTCACTTATTCATGAGAAGTTTATGATAAAAGTTCTAGATAAAAGTATTATGTTTTAGTTTGTTGCTGTTATAATAATCAACATGATGCTTCTATGTCCATATTTTGTTTTTATCGACACCTCTCTCTCTAAGCATGTGGACATGTTTTTCGATTTCGGTTTTCGCTTGAGGACAAGCGAGGTCTAAGCTTGGGGGAGTTGACATGTCCATTTTGCATCATGTTTTCTTACTATTATTTATGATGTTTTTATGCATAATAATGCTTTTTTGGAGTAATTCCAATGCATTTTCTCTCATAATATGCAATGTACACACAAAGAGGGAGAATTCCGACAGCTGGAAATCTGGACCTGGAAAAGCTACGTCAGGCTACCTATTCTGCACAACTCCAAACAAGCTGAAACTTGACAGAGAATCTTTATGTAATATATGAAGAATATTGGAGCAAATAAGTACCCGAGGGGGACCACTAGGTGGGCACAACCCACCTAGGCGCGCCAGGGAGCCCAGGCGCGCCCTGGTGGGTTGTGCTCACCCAGGCCCACCTCCGGTGCCCATATTCTGGTATATAATTCAATTTGACCTAAAAAAGAGAGTACTTTCAGGATGGAGCGCCGCTGTCTCGAGGTGGAACTTGGGCAGGAGCACTTTTGCCCTCCGGTGGAGTGATTCTGCCAGGGGAACTTCCCTCCCGGAGGGGGAAATCATCGTCATCATCATCACCAACAACTCTCCCATCTTGGGGAGGGCAATATCCATCAACATCTTCAACAACACCATCTCATCTCAAACATCTTGTGTTCAATCTTGTTACCAGAACGATAGATTGGTGCTTGTGGGTGACTAGTAGTTTTGATTACATCTTGTAGTTGATTACTATATGGTTTATTTGGTGGAAGATTATATGTTCAGATCCAATATGCTATTTAATACCCCTCTGATCTTGAGCATGTTTATCACTTGTGAGTAGTTAATTTTGTTCTTGAGGTCATGGGATAAATCATGTTGCAAGTAATCATGTGAACTTGATATGTGTTTGATATTTTGATAGTATGTGTGTTGTGATTCCCTTAGTGGTGTCATGTGAACATCGACTACATGACACTTCACCATATTTGGTCCTAGGGGAACGCATTGTGGAGTACTTATTAGATGATGGGTTGCGAGAGTGACAGAAGCTTAAACCCTAGTTTAATGCTATGGTTAGGATTTATCCTTAATACTTTTCTCGTAGTTGCAGATGCTTGCGAGGGGTCTAGTCATAAGTAGGAGGTTTGTTCAAGTAAGAACAACACCTAAGCGCCGGTCCACCCACATATCAAATTATCAAAGTAGCGAACACGAATCGAATCGACATGATGAAAGTGACTAGATGAAATTCCCGTGTACCCTCAAGAACGCTTTGCTTATTATAAGAGACCGTTTTGGCCTATCCTTTGCCTCAAAAGGATTGGGCTACCTTGTTGCGCTTTTGCTATTATTATCATTACTTGCTCGTTACAAAATATCTTGCTATCAAACTACTCTGTTACTTATAGTTTCAACACTTGCAGACATTACCTTGCTGAAAACCACATGTCATTTCCTTCTGCTCTTCATTGGGTTCAACACTCTTACTTATCGAAAAGAGCTATAATTGATCCCCTATACTTGTGGGTCATCAACATGTCATGGCATTGGGGTGGAATCAAGCAGTTGGAACCCATATGAGGACATCAGCTCGTAGAAGAAGTCTGAATATGGGTGCGGCAATCCGCAATTAAAGTGCGCACAAAAGAAGGGGTAGGAGTTGCTTGGAACCTGGGGCTGAAGGGGAGAACCTTGGGGGCTCTAAGGCTATCGGTCTCCTTCCCGCACATATATGCATACCTTTCGATCAAGGTATTGGCGGACAAGGTTGGCGGTGAGAAGACGACGTTTCCCTGCTGCCGTCTCTCCAACTCCTCCAGCTCCCTGATGTCTACTACATAAATTGTTCTTGAAGACTCATGTTGGGCCTCTAGGTGCAGAGGTTTGTAGGACAGTATACCTCAAGTGGATGACCCAAGGTTTATCAATCTGTGGGAGGTGTAGGATGAAGATGGTCTCTCTCAAACAACCCTGCAATCAAATAACAAAGAGTCTCTTTTGTCCCCAACACACCAAATACAATGGTAAATTGTATAGGTGCACTAGTTCGGCGAAGAGACGGTGATACTAGTGTAGTAATGATAGTAGATATTGATTTTGGTAATAGAAACAATAAAAAACGGCAAGGTAGCAAGTAACAAAAGTGAGCACAAACGATATTGCAATGCTTAGAAACAAGGTCTAGGGTCCGTACTTTCGCTAGTGCAATCTTTCAACAATTCTAATATAATTGGATCATATAACCATCCCTCAATGCGCGATGAAGAATCGCTCCAAAGTTCTTCTCTACCGGAGATCATAAGAAGAACTTGTTTGTGGGGTACGAAACCACCTTAAAGTTATTCTTTCTGATTAATCTATCCAAGAGTTCGTACTAAAGTAACACCAAGTTATCCTTTCCGATCGATCTATCCAAGAGTTCATACTAAAATAACACCATATGATACACAACAACCAACTCTAATGTCACCTAGATACTCCAATGTCACCACAAGTATCTGTGAGTTGGTTATACAATATGCATCAAACAATTTCAGATTCATAATACTCAATCCAACACAAAGAACCTCAAAGAGTGCCCCTAGATTTCTACTAGAGAAACAAAGACGAGAATGTGCATCAACCCCTATGCATAGATTACCCCAATGTCACCTCAGGAATCCGCGAGTTGAGTGACAAAACACACATGAAGTGAATCAATATATACCCATCAGCTATCCTATACCCAATGGATATCCAGTGGGTACATTATATAGCATTTGAATTTTCCATGTAAAGAAATGAGTTTAAAATTCAAGTGATGGTGGGCTAGTAGTATAGCACCGACACGGTCTCCTCCGGTGGGTGGGATCTTGGAGGTGTCAAGGGAGTATGTGTTGGGAAACATAGTAGAAAACAATTTTTTTGCCCTACGATCACCCAGGAACAATATGAAGATGCATAACAGGTTGTCATCAACAATCGTTATCGACTGCGGGAGTGCAGCAAAAGTTGACGAGTTGGTGTAGATCGTACTTGAAGTCCCTCAAACACTGATGACGATCCCGCGAACGGCCATGAATGGAAGACCGAAAGCACGACATCTCTACTTGGTTGCAAGCGTACAATCTTCACGACCCGACAGTGCTTCACCATCCAGAGCTAATCATCGCCGGAGAATTAGAGGGAGGAGATTAGGACCACACGAGGCTTCTAATTATGAGGAGTAGAGGTGGCTACAACTTGCTCTAATTAGTCAACTAAGACCAACTAGAACGTGCACTAGATAAACTAGAGGAAGCTCCAAAACTTATGTCTACATAGGGTGGAAATCCTCTAGTATATATAGGATTGGGGAGGAAGAGGGGGCTACCACCAAGGGGGAAAGAGCCCCCTTGGGGCGCCGGCCAAAGGAGGGAAAGTAGGACTCCACCTCCAAGTAGGATTCGTCCCTCCCCCCTTTAGGAAAAGGGGGTGCCTCCCTTGTTGGGCCCTTGTGGCCCAAGTCCTTCTCACTAGTGAAAACAGTGCTAGCCACAACTTCCGTTGGTGGTGCGCCATTTTCCATCCACGCCAGCACTATTTTTTCAAATAGTAATGGCGTAGGCCAAATCGCATGTCAACTTTACAAGCTTAGTGCTGGCGTTGATTTTTGGAAACGCCACAAATCTATTGGCCCATATGCATTCACCATTTGGAACGCACCGGTGACATTTGTTTTCTTTGCATGCCATAGTTAATTTGTTAGTGCTCGCGTTCGTCTTCTTTGCATGCTAGAAACACTTTTTCCATTTGATAAAGTGTTTCAAGTATTTAATTATTATATTAGTCACAAAATAATGAAAATTTTATATTATGATTTTTGTCATCATTAATTTTATAGTTATTTTTTATAATTTTAGGAATTTTATTTCTTTAGCACCAGTTCAAATTTTGACTCTTTTATTTTGTCAAGTCTTTCATTAATCTTAGTCCTTTTTTATTTGGCCTGTGATTAGCTATGGCATTGCTATTTTATCCAATGCTAGCAATAACCTATCTGAGTTCACTTAGTAAAAGACCTATGTCACCACTCTCTCTCATTTCTCACCCCACCCAGCCCAGTTGTAGACACAACTCCTCCCCTTGGACAAAAGCTGCTGCCGCCCCGTCGCCTCCCCATCACCGCCCCTCGCCGACACCAAGGTTAGATCCACTACTCATCCGCTCACGGACATGCCACACGACCGGGATCCATTGGGATTGGCTTTGTGTCATGTAGATTCCAAAGTTAGTTGCATGGATTGCTTTGTGCAGAAATTGTATTGATAATCCGATTGCAATTGTGTGGAATCCGATATTTATAGTGCATTTTTACTTGTGTGTCTCCCTCCCTTGGCGGATCTGAGCTAGTTTAGTAGAAATTGATATATTTAGTAGAAATGGATAGAATGTGTTATGTGTAGAATTAATTTACTTGTGTGTCTCCCTCCCTTGGCGGATCTGATCTAATTTAGTAGAAATTGATATATTTAGTAGAAATGGATAGAATGTGTTATGTGTTGAATTTATTTACTTTTGTGTCTCCCTCCCATGGCGGATCTGAGCTAGTTTAGTAGAAATTGATATACTCAAAACCACGGAAGTGCAAACGATATTGTGCTTGCTTCACTCCCCTCATCTTGCGATGGTTTTACCATGAATTACAACATGAACGGGATGGATAAAAGTGCAAATGATTTGTTTGCTATGCTCAAAACTGCAGAAGCTGGAATGCAGAAGAACAAAGAAGTGTTGATGGTCAACGAAACTACAAGTTTCAAAAAGAAGGGCAAGTCCAAGAAGAAATCTACTGGTGCCGGTAAGACCGTCTCTTAGAAGAAGAACAAGGGCGGAGCCTCTAAAAAGATGGAATGTTTCTATTTCAAACAAAAGGGTCACTGGAAGCAGAGCTGCAAGAAATACCTGGTAGAAAAGAAGAATAGTTCTTCCGGTAAAGGTATAAATGTTAAACAAAGTTAATGTTATTTACCTTGTTTTTGTAAGTCACAACTATTTGATACTTAACGATTGCTCTTGTTTGCAATCTAAAACAGTGGCTGCAAAAGGCTCACAAGTTGAGAAGAATTAAAAGACGTGATGCTAGTCAAGGATGGTGATACACTGGTGCGTGTCGGTCCTAAACAAACAGTTTTAACCCCTTTCCGCGACGGCATTTGGAACCATCGCCAAGTGAGTGTGGGCGATAGGGGGGGTCCTTCCCACACGACCCAGAAACCATCAGGGATAGGGACCCTACAGTACTCCTACTCGTTTCTGCTCGCATTGCCATAGCAGTCGGTATTCTGTGGTGCTACATTTACGATGCACGACCCATCACAAACGGCTCACTATTATAGAATGTGTATGATGCGCGTCCCATCACAAACGGTTCACTGTTAAGAAGATTAGCTAATCGTCATACGAGTGTCGGACATGTTTACGAAACGTCGGACCATCGTAACATCGTCGTACACGGCAACTATCGCACATGCTATTTTGTGGTGCAACATTTACGATGCATACTTCATCAGAAATAGTTCATAGTTGTGAATCGCGTACGGTAAGGCAACTAACACAAACATTTAGTTTGCCTGCACCGTTTGTGAAATTGTCTGACATCACACATGCTTTGGAAACGACAACTGTGTGCATGCTTGCACATGTTCCCTCTTTGTGAACCGTCTTGGATTAAGGTGTATATCGCAAACGTTTGTGTTTTACCAACCGTGTGTGCCGTAACAACCTGGAGAGCATAATTTCACCGTAATTAAATTGCTGCTATTTCAAATTGTACCGGATTTGAATTTGAATTTGAATGTATGCTACAAGTTTATTCATATCCATCAGGTTCAAACAACCAATGCATTATTCGATTCATAGGTACATATGTTCAAGAATTACATAAGAACCAAATAAAGAATGATGAACCACAGTTGTATACTTGTACTATTAAAGACGGTAAAGAAAGAGGCAAAATATATTCTTGTTGTTGAACAAGGTGAAGCGGAATGCCCATATTGTGCCCTCCTCCATGTAGAAGGCACGCACGACTCTAGTCCAACCCCTTGTGATGGCCGACCGCCCATCCTTTGCGGTCTTCATGAAAACATCTAGATAATCATCATGTTCTGGTAGAAATACTTTAACCTTTTCATGCCCACCAATCATGTAGTTTGAGAGGTAATCTTGAGTAAACTGCTTTGGCAACCACTGCAAAGGAAAAAGATTCAGACATTGTCATCTAACACAACTCATTATGGGCAGTAAAAAGAAGGCTGCAGAGTTCTTACTTACCATCCCGCAGTTCGCTATTGTCTTGGATAAAGTGTAAACAAATAGTTTAATTGCCATCTTTGGACCCATTTTACTAACAATCTTTATCATCTTCCTCAGTTGATGTTGGTTCATCGATATCTCATTGCCCCATACACAGAAAGGGTCAAAGCACATATCTTTACCAATGACATATGTACCTAAAAGCACCAAGTTAATATTAGAAGCTAAACAACAATTGCACAATGATGTAGTACAACACTCTTTTATAATATGTATATATACATCCGTATGTGGTAGTCCATTTGAAATCTCTAAAAAACAAATATTTAGGAACGAAGGGAGTATCTTATAACATCCAATATACTCACATATTAGATGAATTAAGGAGTTTAGTGCATTCTTACAAATTATCGGCTGATTAACTGCTATTGTATCCAGGGGTTATAGTTAGTTTGAGCTAGTTCAAGCTCAAATAGCCGTAAAGTATATCTAAACATGAGGGCTAGTTTGAGCTAGTTGCATATATAACCCACCCAAAAAAACTATCCAACCCAAGAGGTGCTAATTGGAGCTAGTTCTCCTAGTGCATTTATTGTCAATCTAACCCTGCCATCCAAACAACTCTTTGTATGAAGTTAGTTCAGGGTTAGGAATGAGCTAGAAACTAACTCTAGCCTCTAGCTAAGTTGAGTATCCAAATAGGGTTGTGTTGTTGTTGTTGTTGTTGTTGTTGTTGTTGTTGTTGTTGCTGCTGCTGCTACCCTTCTACGTATATCTAGACATCATTAGAACATTAATATAACACTCTTCCTTGTTGCTATGTAGCCTAGGATTGCATATTTAGACATTAAATATAGTGCATGCTGCTATGTAGCCTTAGATATATTAAATATGGCCCTAGTTAACCTAGCGATAAATGGGTTGCAGATATATTCAGTTAAAAGTCCGATTCACAGATTAGTCCCTTATCAGCCGCCAACCAATATGGTACCAGCTACCGATATCCTGAACAGTGAGAAGATATAAGCCATTTGATGAAACTAACCTCGATGGGAAACAGTAGTCGTTCCCAAAATTGTCCCATGTAGGTACATCGATAAGCATGTTAAGCACAATAGTTCATACTTGCACATATAGAACCTCACGTTGTGAATAACTGGAATAAACAAGGCATACTACGAATAACCAAAGATAGCATTTGAAAGGAAATATGCTAACTACAAACAACTGAACAATCAAAAAACATTAAAAGAGTTATATGCTAGCTATAATAGGCTTAACAGGAAGCAAGTATATGCATTCCTATCAGTATGTTTAAAACTGGATTGATTAAATGTACCGTGCAGTAAATACTTGCACATATAGAGCATCACATTGTGAACAACGGAAATAAACAAGGCATACTGCAAACAACCAGATATAGCAATTAAAACTGGACATATTCTCACTACACTACAAAAGGGACTCGACAAAACAAATCATGGGTTTCCCCCTGTGAAGAGGCACGACAAAACAAATCATGGGTTTCCTAACTTGTCATAGATGGGCTCGTCCCCGTGGGAAGACCACGGACCCTGGATGTGCTCCATGTTGTCGCAGATGGGCTCCTTCACCTTGGAAGAGCACGGCTATAGGGTACCCTCCCTGATGTCGCAGACGGGCGCTTTCCCCTTGGAAGAGCAGATGGGCTCTTTCCCCTTAGAAGAGCAGATGGGCTCTTTCCCCTTGGAAGAGCCGGAGAGGGTGCCCTCCTTGTGGTCATCGTCGTTGAGGCCTGACTTGGAAGCTATGGATCCCAAGCCAGTGTCGCAGAACGTGTCCTTTAGAAATGACAAAAGGGGCTTGATGGCGATGTAGAATGGCAAATTGTTGACAGTGAGCCAGAGGAGATCAGCGGCGGGGCCATGGATGAGATCGACGGCGGTTGAACCCGAGGGGTTGGGGATGGGCCACTTAACCTGTGACATAGCCCGCCTCAGGTCGTCGCTGTCAATGACCTCGATGTCATAGCTGGCGGCTGTGACATGCCTGCATACTCTAGCCCACTGCTTGAGTGCCTGCCACCAGTAATGGTGGTCAGCTTCCTTGGTGACGTCGGGCGAAGAGGCCGCTATACACCTCTTTTGGGCCAGTCGCTCCTCGAGCTCCACAGGAAGCGTAGCCGGGCATAGGCTGCGATGCTCTGGAGTGGGGGATGGGGATGGGGATCTGTGGGAAGGGGCGTTTGGCAGGCGTCATCTAAGAAACTCAGGGCGGCCTGGGTATGGAGATCGGTGGGTAAGCTGCACGGGCAAACCGGCAGATGTTGGCAATGGAGGCCTTGCAGCGGCGGCGGGGGGGGGACCTTGCTAGGGTTTCGAGCGAGGGAGGGGTGTGTGTGTGTGCGCATGTCCGAGGAGGTTTTGGTGTGTGTGTGTGTGTGTGTGGAGGGGGGCGGGGTGCTTGAGGAAATGACGCAGGTACTGAAAATTTTACTACGCGGGAGTCAAACGCGGGAGTGAAATGCCGGGCTATTGAAAATGTTGATGATAGTGCATCGCACACGGTCCGGAGATAGCAACCGTGTGTTATGAAACAGAAAAATCCTCAAGGCAGGCAGATATTTTCTAGGGATGCATACATGATTGGGAACAAGAAACATCGCACATGGTCCGGAGATAACAACCGTGTGTTATGAAACAGAAAAACCCTCGAGGCGGGTAGATATTTTCTAGGGATGGAGGCGGGATTGGGAACAAGAAACATCGCACATGGTCCGGAGATAACAACCGTGTGTTATGAAACAGAAAAACCCTCGAGGCGTGCAGATATTTTTGAGAGGGGAGCCTCATGGAGCCTAATGTACTGTGCGGATGTGTGCGTGTCAGGGGCACCGACGTGGCACACGGTTAGTTTGAGTGAACCGTGTCTGTTGCGTTATCCGACTTGTCTAATGTTCATAAATTTGGCGAAAAATGACGCAGGAGAGGGTCAGAACATGAACACACTTGCATGTCGACCAAATTTATGTATCAAAAGGGTGGTTTGATTTTAAAATACCAAATGCAACTTCGATGTGGCACCTCTCTTGCAAAGCACACAGTATTTCTTGGCCCCACCCAACTCGTGTCAGCACGAATTGGGTATCCTAAGCTATGAATGCATGCCCCTCCCCCCAACCGAGGTTCACCTAGCAAAGTGCGAAGTAGCTAGCAGCCCCCTCCTCCCTCGTGTCGGCACGAAGGGAATCCTAAGCTATGAATGCATGCCTCCCCAACCGAGGTTCATTCACCTAGCAAAGTGCAAAGTAGCTAGCAGCCCCCTTCCTCGTGTCGGCACGAAGGGAATCCTACCTTGCCCCCCAACCGAGGTTCACCCTAGCAAAGTGCAAAGTAGCTAGCAGCGCCCCTCCCTCGTGTCGACACAAAGGGAATCCTAAGCTATGAATGCATGCCCCCTCCCCCAACAGAGGTTGACCCTAGCAAAGTGCAAAGTAGCTAGCAGCCCCCTCCCTCGTGTCGGCACGAAGGGGGTCCTAAGCTATGAATGCATGCACCCCAACCGAGGTTCACCTAGAAAAGTGCGAAGTAGCTAGCAGCCCTCCTCCCTTGTGTCGGCACGAAGGGAATCCTAAGCTATGAATGCATGCCCACCCCCCAACCGAGGTTCACCTAGCAGAGTGCGAAGTAGCTAGAAGCCCTCCCCCCTCATGTCGACACGAAGGGAACCCTAAGCTATGAATGCATGCCCCCTCCCCCCCAACCGAGGTTCACCTAGCAAACTGCGAAGTAGCTAGCAGCCCCCACCACCCCACCCGTCATGTCGCCATGAAGGGAATCCTAAGCTATGAATGCATGCCCCCCAATTGAGGTTCACCAAACAAAGTGCAAAGTAGCAACCCCCCTCCCCCCCCCACACACACTTTCAGTCGGCGGGCCAGAGAGGCATATCTCTCCATGATCGATCGTAAAACGGACCAATAATAATCCAGCTTGGTCGTACAACCTCTCTATTGTTATTGGTCAAAGTGATAGCCGTCCATGCAACCCGGAGATGGGCTAGCTCACCAATAATCACACAAGTAGCTAGTCCACGAAGACAACCACTGCATGCATGTGGCCCAAACATATGTATGGAGAGGTGTGATTCTGAGTAACAATGGAACAACTTTGATGTGGCATCGTGATTTCGAACTAGAAATCCCCACACTGAGTGAGGGTTAGGTGGACAATGCATATGTATGTTACACCACACTTCAAGCCAACGACGGGGATTCATGCATGCATGCGTGCATAGTATATGCGCTCAAACGTAAGGTCTGAATCTCACCATGACCTAAACTATGATAACACAAACCAAATGAAGAATCCGCCATGGTAACCTATCTTGTTGTTGGTCAAGGTGATCATGGTTGTCCACGCGGGCCCACGAATATATAGGCTTGTTATCGATAACCATGCAAGGGAGTGTGCCATTCGAAGGCAACCACTACATGCATATGTATGGAGGTGATGCATGCATGCATGTTTGAATACACAACATTGATGTGGCGCATGCGTCAAAAATCGTACACTAGCTCCACACACAGAGCGAGATCGGTTCATGATGTGTCATTGTACTAGCCACTTCGAATCGATGGGAGGGATTCATGCATACACATGCATGTGTATGTGCTCAAACTGTATCATTCATGTCATCCCAGAGCAAAAATAATAATACCCTCCTAAGTCAAATTAACATCTCTTGTTGTCAGGCAAAAATTAGTGATGGACCAAGTGGGCCCACAGATGGAAAGCATCGATATCACTGATAACCGCTTAAGTGGGTGCGAGAGGACAACCACCACCGCTTTGCATGTTGGCCAAACATATATATATGTTGAATACCCAAAATGCACAACTTTGATGTGCCACATGCCTCAAAAACCGTAAACCATGCATGCACACAGAGCAAGGTTCATCAAGCGTACTACATATGATGGTCCCTTCCCCCCTCTTCACCGCATACTATATGCTCCTGCCATAATATATGTACAACCCAAAAGAATCCTCATCAATGGTGGAATTAATTAACCTCTCCTGATGTAGGTCAAAGTGATGCATGCATGCATCGACGATGGCCTCGTGGGCCCATAGATGGAAGCGTCACACCTATGTGTCCTAGCTAGGATATGCATGTGGCCCAAAAAGGTGTTGTGTGATGTTTGAATAGCCAATTTCACAATTTTGATGTGGCACGTGCCTTGGAAACCAAAAAGTCTCGACACTGAGTGAGGTGTACTTGTTCACGGACGCGTACGTATAGTATATGTGCTAGTCCCCTCCCACCTCTTCGATGCGTACCATATACCACCATAACACAAACAAAAAAGATTCTACCTTGCTGGTGAAATTAACCTCATTACCGGCTATTTGTCAAAGTGATGGACGACGACCTCACGGGCCCACAAAAAGCGTCACACGTGAGTATCGAGTGTCGTGTAGGACAACCATCGACTGCATGTGGCCAAAACATTTATGTATGAAAGGGTTGTGTAATGTTTTAAATAACGATTTCATGACTCTGATGTGGCACCGGCCTGCCTAACAAAACGGCCAATCCAAACGGTGGCTCACAACTCATAGTGTACTGCGAGCCACCGCCACCCCCAGACGCACATACCCACATCCACACCTCAAATCCACCGCAACTATGATGCATGTTAAGTTAATTATCCCGCGGTGAACATATATGTTATCGAAGGAGGGACGTTTTAATTTTAAATAAATCACAGAGATCATTAAGACGTTTTAGTACGTTGATTGATTGATTTTCTATGGGTATAATGTGCAAAAATCAAATTCGAGCTACATGCACATGTGACAGTGCACCTAAATGGATTGCAAAAACACAAGTGTCTCACTGGGTGCATGTTTACTCCCCGTGCAACAAATTTCAAACATTGAGAATCTTGATTTTTAAATTCTAGTACATCCAAAACTTATTTGAAGTACATGAAACTTATCGTGTTGTCATATCGACACCAATACAAAGTGGCATTGTACTTTTTTGGGTCAAATTTGAGACCAGTTTTGATCTAATCTTCATCTAATTACAAACGGGAGATTATTAATAATTGGGAACCAATATCCCAAACGGATTATTTATTCGAACCATGAGCGTTAGACCAACAATGGATACGTGCCATGCTTCGGTTAAGCAATAAACTGGCAGGATTAATCATCCAAATAGAAAAACAATATACATGCCTCCGCGTGACACTTGTGCCGTGCGAGCAGGCGTGAGTTGACGGGACGCGTCCGCCACGCAGGTAGACGGGGAGGCATGCGTGCAGGTGTGTGAATTGACGGAGGCGTTCTCGCTGCGCAGTGTCATCGGGAGGCGTGTGAGTAGCTGTGTTAAACTTTGGTAGGCATGCCAGCAGTTCGGTGCGCAGGCTCACCGGGAGGCGAGACATCGCTTTGACCGTGCCCGCCTCTCTCCCACAACTCCCACTACTCCATATTAATGGTGCGCCTGAGCAGCCGCACCCCCCATCCCCGCTACATACATACAATCCTCTCTCTCCGCTTGCATCCTCGACGCCGCTCTGAGTCATCAAAGCCGTCAGTGTATGAGGATGCCGCCGAAGCACCCCATCAGAGGGAGTGGCGATGCCGGGGCTGCTAAAGCACCAGAGCACGGCGTGGAGATGGAGACAGAGGTTGCCGTCACCACCGGCAAGTTATCATTGCACCTTGACGTCGTCGAGCTTCCACAGCCAGAGGCGGAGTTCGACACTGACTCCAACGACCACTCCGGCGACGACTCCGAAGACCACTCCGACGATGACTCCGACGACCACTCCGGCGATGACTCTGATGACCACTCCGACGATGACTCCGACGACGACAGACAGTTGGTTAGTCATCTATACCCATTTATGTGTCAAATAGGTCATAGGGTTTCTCTAGTTACTCCCCCCCTTTTGGAATAGAAATCCTATGGTTATGTTCTCCCAATCCATGAAATTTGAGCAAGTTTCGTTAGATCCGTGTAGTGTATTGATTGTTTGAATGGTACAAGTGATAAGTGATTAGTTGTTTCGTTTGTGCAAATGATTTCTGCTAGTAATCCGACTAGGGTTAGGGTTCGTGCTAATAATTCCTAGCCAGGACTTGACAATTGATTTTGAATGACCTACATATGTTTGTGCCATTATTTTCTTCAAGATTGGTCTGTACATGGACGACTGTGCTTAAAAATCGAACCATAATATTTGGATATGTATAAATAAATAGCCATAAATTCCTAATCCTACTTCACGGCATGTAATCATTGATTTGATGCCAAATTTGTTTTACTATTTGTATAGGTGCTGTCTGACGATGTGGACAGCGAGGATGAAGATGTCCAGAGGTGGTACAACAGGCAAATCCTGAGGGAGCTTTATGCGGGAATGCATAACAGGCGTATTAGGACCTGGAACGGTGGCTATGGATGCCCATTTTGCAACCGGAAGCTTCATGACGCGTATCTAAGTGTTCTGGCGCATGCAAGAGGACAAGCCGTTGGCTCCTTCAAGCAGAAGTACTCTCGTAGGATGGTGCACGACGCGTACACCGAGTACCTGGAGAAGCTTCAGGATCGTGCCGGCCGCATGTGAGATGAGATGTGGGATGGATCGAACTATGTACGCTTGAGTATATATGCTTAATGCGGTCAAACTATGTACTGATGGTTGAACTATGCTTATGTACATTTACGCATATTATCTATGTCTGAGTATGTTAAATATTTGGTCAAAATTTGATAAAAATTACAAAGGGGGTCCAATAAACCAAGACGGAGGTAGTACGTCAATCACACACGGTTCCCAAAATTGGAACGATGTGCAATGACTTTCATTTTGCCTGTTGCGTCAATCACACACAGTTTGCTCTAGCAAACCGTCGCCCCCAAAATTCTTTATTGGACAGAAAACCCTCACCACCCAATTCAAAAAAGAAAAAAGAAAACCCTCACCATCCCCATGTCACAAAAACCCTCACCCTGCCTGCCACCCCCTCAGCCCCTCCGGTACGTTCCCCGTCCACACCTGCACAAGCTCCTCCGCATCTATGCCATGGCACCGCCTGTCACGGCGGTAAACACTTAGCTTGACGCCTGCTACCACCGCCATGCTGCCGGCAAAGCCCACCGCATTTCGCCACTACCGCGGCCTATCGCCATCGACTTTCTCATTGCTGCTCGGGGTCGACCCAGCTCCGCTCGGTTGGATAATTTGCCATACGGAGGCTTCTTTATCATGGACGTCAAGGTAACTAATTTAACGAGATATTATCTCATCTCTTATCCCAGTTCATCTTCCTCCTTTAGTCACCCGGCGGAAATCACCGTGAATTCATTTTTATTCGAGCTGATTTGAGGGTTTTCTTTCATTCATATAATGTACAGTGCGCCGACACTTCAGGACTTTGTGAACTCCACCAGAGATTCCATCTCACCATCCCAGATAACTTGAGGACACGCGCAGTATGTTCAATCTCACCCTAAATCGGTTGGCATGGCCTACTTTCCTGAACATATTCGAAATATTGCTACATTTGGATAAAAGGTGCCACATGCACCATATACGTCAAAGGGGATTTTCCCCCTCTTCTTTCTATATTAGGCAAATTAATGATGTATTGTTCTTTCGATTACTCTCATATTTCCATGACATCATGTTTACCCTATCTGTTTAATATAGATTTTTGTCCTTCGATTTCAACTGTTGTATAGTTCTTTCAATTTGGGCTCATATTTGCATGTTACCATATTTTCTTTAACAATCCTACCATTTTCTGCAGAACATCCCCTGCTATGCAACAGATTATGTAGTGCACAATTTTTCCCTTTACATAGATGAAGGCTCCACGGATGTCATACTGCACACAAACCATGGATGTACCATCGTTGCTACTATAAGACTTGATGAATATGGTCACTCCTATTTTGGCACTGGCTTTTGGAAAGAAATTGCAAAGTTTTATGTACTGAAAGCTGGCACTAAAATTGCACTTCACATAAAAGGGACTGGTCATGAGATATATGCTAACTTCCCCGACAAAATCATCTGTCTAGACTTTGTTCGAAGTAAGTTTTCTTTTCAACTATCTGCATATTGACTTACCCAGCAATGTCAAATGAATTGTGTAGTATTTAAGCAACCAATTGTTATTCCCTTTTCTTACTATATTCCTACCTAATAACTTCTAGTTACCAATACACTTTTTATTGCCCCGTTTTAACTAAATATTCCCTGTACTCCCATTTCTATCAGAAAGCACCGCTGACAAGGAGACTCCAGAGGTGGAGAACGGGGCTGCCAACAAGCGGAGGCGGGGCGAGCTAGAACCACAAGCGACTCCAGCAGGCCTAGATTTCATCAGCAACCTCCCTGATGATATATTGAGAGTCATCATGTCCCTCCTCCCAATCAAATATGGGGCACGGACAACCATCCTTTCCCAGCGGTGGCGCCCCCTATGGAACTCCAGCCCTCTCGACCTCATCGACACCAACGAGCTCTGCCATCGCTATCGCAAAAGCTTAGATGTGTTCTCCAAGATCCTCGGCAGTCACCTTGGCCCAACCAAAGGCCTTAGAATGGGCAAGTTCTATTCCAACGGCAAGGACCGAGCCAAGCTTGACGACTGGTTCTGATCCCCCACCCTAGATCAGCTCGAGGAGCTCACTTTTGATGATGGGCATATGCGGTCGCTGCCAACGTCTGCACTCCGCCTCGTGCCCACGCTATGTGTCGCCAAGTTCAGGAACTGCCACCCCCCTTAATGACGCGCCCGCTCTTATTCTACCACGACTGAAGAACCTCGAGCTCGTCACCGTCTACCTTTCAAGCGGTGACATGAAGCGCCTGCTCCGTGGCTGTACTGCACTCGAGTACCTTCGTCTTCAAGCGATCAATGGGTTGAGTACCTTCCACATCACCTCCATGACTCTCCGTACTATTTATGTGTGTTGCTGGTGCGGCAGGAAGACATCACAAGATGTGTACCACGGTATGGTCATCTAGGACACACCTGCACTTGAGAGATTACTTGTAGTTGATCAAGAAGGTCCAACAAGAATCAATGTCATTTCTGTGCCAAATTGGCAGAGGTGGGCTACTCGTCTGACAAATACTCCGAACTTGTTATTGGATCCACACTCGTTTAGGTACAACAACCACCTTCTACCTCTACTTCTACAAATTAACATTATTTCTAACTTTGAAGATGTTTGTCTGTCTGTCATTCAGAAAATGATTCCAACAAGCTTGACCCCGAAACTGTGCACAGTGAAGGTCTTGGCACTAGAATCTATCGGCCCCAACCTGGAGCAAGTTGCTAGTTTCCTGAGATGCTTTTCGTGCCTAGAGAAGCTATATATCAAGGTGATGTTCCTTTCCTCTTAAATGTTAACCATAAGGGAGTTCAAGTTTTCTTAGGGAACTTTTCATCCACTCCAACTTCTTGTGAAGAAGGCTACATTTTTCTAGAATGCAATCAAATGCCCATGTTAATCATGTCATATCTAAGATGACATCTTAGTGCATTTTACAAATCCTGCAAACCAAATAGGCCTGTAGTAATGTTCAAAACTGCATGTGGGCACGAACACGTTTTCTTCTTTTGCAGATAAGATTAGGCCCAATGGTGGATAATGTGATACAATATGACAACCACGTCAAATGCCTAGATCGGCATATCTCAGAAATTACTTTGAACTCCTACCGAGGGACCTTACCGGAGATTATATTTGCCACGTTCTTTGTTCTTAGAGCAAGGGTGCTGAAGGAAATGAGGTTTGTCCTATATTTATTTCGCAAATATGAATGGTTTGTTGATTAGTGCCGGCACCTAGCAGAATGGAGTAGGCTCCAAAAATGCTGAATTTCATTTTGGAACTTTAGATGACAGAGTAATCGGGAATCATCGTGTCAACCCCATACATGAGGTTTCGGAACTAGACATAGAAGCGGTGATATTAGTTTGAACCTCTCTGATATCCATGTTCAGCGGATCAGTGCGAGCGTTTGCAGCTGATGAGCTGAATTTCATATCTAATATCAGTTTGAACCTTGTAATCTTTGAATTTGAGCCATATAACTCTGGAATTTGAACCTTGTAGCATTTCAAGCTTTTGTGGTACAGTCATTGAAATGGCATCGCATGAGACTCGTATATTGCTAACACTATTTTGACATTAATATGCAGTGGTCTTAGATTTTATTAACCATTATCGAATTAGTTTACCTTGTCGATCTCACAGCACACGATCTATATAGCTAACTCGACTGCGATCCTTGACATTATTGCACACAATTGGTTTCTTCCATCGTGTGCACTGTAGAGCGTAGAATTAATTATCGCACTCGAGTGTCCATCATCACCCTTCTGTGTAACTTTGACCTCATCACCCACGGGTAAACTTATGATCAAAGTCATTCCACACAGTTGTTTTTACAAAGCTTTTAACGCCCACGATTTGTCCCTCTTCTAGCCGACGCGTGGCCAAAGTAGCCAGGCGGGAAGCTTGCGCGGTAAACAGCATGGTAGTGCGGGAACAAGCTCACCGGCGATACATTTGGTGCCTTTCAAGCCCACGCATGCGGTGCAGTGTTGTCAAGCATGCACTGGAATCCTCTGCTATGAACACTTTGACAAGACGTGACGATTACAGGCCGGCCGGCCCCCATTTATTACATCGGCCATTTAACCCTTGTGTCTCTTCAACCTTTCGATCACGCCCCACCATTGCAAGAAGCACACCCACCACGAGAAATTCTTAGACGGTATCCTGCGCGGCTCCAATGGTGCTCCGAGCGGCTGCCGACGACGAGCAGCAGTTCACCATGCGTGCGTGGTGGACACCCACAGATGGTTCATGGACCTCTCAGTTGTGTACACCAACGACCCGGTCTGAGTGGAGCACTCCATCCACATCATGGAGCTGTTTCTTGCCGCGGAGAAGTACAAGGTGGTTGGGTTCGACCTCGAGTACACCCGCGCTCGTGCCGGGTCTCGTCCCAAGGTTGCCGTCGCCCAGATGTGTGTGCGCCACCACGTCCTCTTCTACCACTACTACCTGGCCACAAGGCCTTGCGAGCGCTTTGCCAGGTTTGTCAACAACCCCCATGACATGTTTGTTATGGTGGACATCACCAACAATGTAAAAGCACTCGAGAATTCGGGCATCGCCTGCCAGAATCTTGTCGACATCCAGGGACAATACAAGATCTGGAGCAGCAAGGAGCATGAGAAGGACTCACTGGTTCACCTTGCCGAGGCCATCAGCGTCCCCTACTACAGAGACATGAAGGATTCATGCAACAAGGACAAGCGTGCCTGACACTCGGCCTGGATGGAGAAACTCGACAAAGCTCACTCGTGTATGCGGCCAAGGAGGCGTACACGAGCTATGACATGTACAGGCGGATCGTTCACATGAGGAAGTGCCTCCTTCCCCAAAAGGCCAGGGATCCAGCCAGAAGCAGAGCAATGGCAAGAGTCGTTGCAACGATAAGTAGATGATTAGATCCTCGTTTCTCCTACTTTAGTATGCATGTAATTGCTTACTTTGGTGTGTGGAAATGTTATGTGTGTAGTCACTTGTGTAATTGTATGCTTAATTTGGTTATGCAATGTTATCTTTTAAGTATATATGTTGATGCTTTGTAGACAGAGTGTAGATGTTGTGCGGACAAAGAAAATCACACCGCACACGGACTAAACAATGGAACTCGTCGGTGATGTTTTCATCAGTCACTCACAATTGTATACTAGCAATCGTTTGCTCACAACACACACGGCTTGTTAGCAGTAATCGTCTATGTTGTTATCGATCTTCACACACGTTTCTGATTACAGACCTGTTTGCCTCGTATCACACACATCTTGTTCATTTGAACCGTTTCTGCTCTCATGTCTCAATGCAAACAGTTCATTCGAGTGAACCGCATGTTGTATATCACACACACCTTTGATCTGGCTGACCGTTTCTTTTGTGTTACCGAGTCACAAACAGTTCATCTAAGTGAACCGTATGCTGTACATCGCACACACCTTCATCTGGATGCCCATTTCTTTTGTTCCTCCTCATCGCAAACAGTTAATTGAGCTGAACCATATGCCCTGCATCGCACATGCAACTAAAATCTGAACAATGTTTGATGCATCCTCCATCGCAAACGTTTTGCACCTTTTTTGTCAGTTTTTTTACACCATCGTTTGTGATTGTGGCATCGCACACCGTTTCGTCGAAGGGTCTCTGATCGTAGTGTCACGTTAGCAGTAATCTGCAATAATGATAGGATCGCTACTCAGGACCGATGGAATCATGGATTTAATTTATCTTCAAGATTCATCTTAGTATTGAATAATTGTTTTTGCGTAATGGAGTTGTATAAGACATTATGTTTTGGATTATGCGACAGATGTTCTTATAATATTTTGAACAATAGTTGTTAAAGTGGATATAAGAATATGTTTGGATTTACCGCAATTTTTTGATGGTTTATTCAATGAATCTTGATTTGAAATTTTTATCATTAATGCTAAACGGCTTGAGAAGACTAATATATCATGTGACGCCCCGAGACCGATGTGCCAGGTGTCCTCCAGTTATTCACTGTTGTTGCATTGTCTTTCGCTTGCGTGTTGCATCTTGTCATGTCATCATGTGCATTGCATCATCATGTTTTCAAAACTTGCATCCGTCCGGGTTTCCCCAGTTCCGTCTATTGTCCGTTCTGAGCCCAACCACACTCGCACGCGCCTGCGGCATGTCCGAAATAGTATTTTATAAGTGGCCGGAAAATGTTCTCAGAATGGGATGAGAGTTGACGTGTGGTCTTATTATAGTGTAGATAGACCGTCTGTCAAGTTTCATCGCATTCGGAGTTCGTTTGATAGCCCAACAGTTAAACTATAGCGGCATTATAGCCGGTCTTATCGTCGGACGTTTTCGGTCTCCGGAAACAGTCGCCAGGTCTTTCCCTCTTCTCTTTTCTTAGCCTGAGGCCTTCTGCACAGTCCTCTACTCATCGTCAGACCCTACCTAACCTCTCTTGTCAGCCCGTGGCCAAGCCTCGCGCGCGTTCAAAAATTGTCCCGGACCCGACCCGAGCAGTTGTCACCGTCGTGTCCGGATCATCCCCAAACATCTACAAAACGTCTCCGTTTTCTTATTTGGACTTCCTAGTCTATTTATCTCGATCGCTCGATTTTAATTGGAGGGGCAGATTAGCCCCTAAACTCTCCCTCTTTCCTTATATATATATACTCCCTAGTCTAAAACTAGACCAACCCTAGATCCTAGGCAGTTTGTCCCTTCCATCCTACCCTAGCGCCGCCGCCCAATTTCTCCTCAATTTCAGCGCCACCCAGTCGCCACCTGCCTTCCTCGATTCGCCCCGCCCCTGCCTCTCTGAGTCCATGCAGCCCCTGCCCCGAGCACCCCCGCAAGCAGCAGCAGCTCCCACAGCTCAAGGAGGAGCCCTGCCGTCGGTGGCCACCACCAGGCTGCACCTCTCCTTCCCTTCTTCCTCCTGCTTATTCCCCTCCCTTCTCACCGAATCTCTCTCTCCCTCTCACCAGGGAGCGCCGCCGCCCGGAGCTTCCCGAGCTCGACGTTGCCGGGAATGAGGCCCCTGGGGCCAGATCTATCCTCTCCGCCCCCCCCCCTCGTCGCCCTAACCTGCCGGAGATGCCGCTACCCCGTCGTTCACTTTGGGCGCCGCCGCCACTGCCTCCTGCTCGTGCGACTCAGGCACGAGGAGAACGACCAACGCGTCATCAGCCGCGTGGGCCACCGCTCGTCCGCGTGAGCCTCCTCCCCGCATGCGAGGCCCAGCGCTAGGCCTCCCGGCCCAGCCTCGCCCCTGCTGGCCTCCCTCCTCCACCGTCAGGCCCAAGGCCCAGCCACCCGCTGCTAGTTTTTTTCTTTCCTGCAGGCCTCCCTCTTCGTCCGGCTGGGCCAGGCCCAAAGTGAGTAGCTCCCACCAGCCCAGATCCCTCAGATTTCGGCCCATTTGTTTTTTTCCTTTGTCCAACGGATTTTTGCAATTTATCCAGTGCATGCATATTTACAGCATATGCCAACATTTTATAATGCTCACGCCTAAATAACCATGCATTAGAATTAATTAAACTTTATAAGAAAGTTGCTTAGATTTTTGTCTAGTTTAATAATATGTCACTTTCATCCATGTTCAAAATGTTTAAAATGATGTTTGTTTAAATTTGCCCCTATGCCATGCTAAAATGATTTATTTCATAACTAAATAACCGTAACTCGGATTTTAATAATCTTTATATTTATATGGGGTAAAATTTTGCCTAGTTTAACAAGGTGGCATCACTTTGCATGATTAACAACTATAAAATATGGTTTAGGGCAGAACAGTACCAAATCTAATTTATGCACATGAGGAGTTTCCGGATTTGTTGTCCGTTGCTTCCGGCCTCATTTAACCTTGACTAGATAGGTAGTTTTACTTTGCTTCACCCTCTTGCCATGTTTAACAACATTTAATATTGTTGGGTACATAGACGAGATCGAACTAAATAACTTGTCGTGGTGTTTCGCCAATATGCAACTCATTGCATATTGAGCTCCACTTAATTTGTAGGATTGTTTGTGCTCGTTGCCATGCCATGCCTCATTAAACCGGACATGCATCATACTCGATTGTGCATCATGCCATATTTATGTGGTGGTTGTTTACTATGATTGTTTGCTTCTTTCCGGTGTTGCTTCTTCGAGTTGATTCCGGTAACGTCGTGTTGTGAGGATCCGTTCATCTACGTCTGTTTGTCTTCCTCATGGACTCGTTCTTCTTCCTTGCGGGATTTCAGGAAAGATGATCATACCCTCGAAATCACTACTATCTTTGCTTTGCTAGTTGCTCGCTCTTTTGCTATGCCTATGCTGCGATACCTACCACTTGCTTATCATGCCTCCCATATTGTTAAGCCAAGCCTCTAACCACCTTGTCCTAGCAAACTGTTGATTGGCTATGTGACCGCTTTGCTCAGCCCCTCTTATAGCGTTGTTAGTTGCATGTGAAGATTGAAGTTTGTTCCTTGTTGGAACATGGAGATGTTCTTCATTGTTGGAACATGTTTACTTGTTGGGATATCACAATATATCTTATTTAATTAATGCATCTATATACTTGGTAAAGGGTGGAAGGCTCGGCCTTATGCCTGGTGTTTTGTTCCACTCTTGCCGCCCTAGTTTCCGTCATATCGGTGTTATGTTCCCGGATTTTGCATTCCTTACGCGGTTGGGTTATAACGGGAACCCCTTGACAGTTCGCCTTGAATAAAACTCCCCCAGCAAGGCCCAACATTGGTTTTACCATTTGCCACCTAGCCTTTTCTTTCCCTTGAGTCGGCCGGCTCAAGGGTCATCTTTATTAAACCCCCGGGCCAGTGCTCCTCTGAGTGTTGGTCCAACCCAGAGCACCGTGCAGGGCCATCCCTTGGCAACTTGGGTTACGTCGGCTCCTATACGCTTAGCTTATCCGGTGTGCCCTAAGAACGAGATATGTGCAGCTCCTATCGGGATTTGTCGGCACAGCGGGTGGTCTTGCTGGACTTGTTTTACCATTGTCGAGGATGTCTTGTAGAACCGGGATAACGAGTCTGATCGGAATGTCTCGGGAGGAGGTCTATTCCTTCGTTGACCGTGAGAGCTTGTGATGGGCTAAGTTGGGACACCCCTGCAGGGATTTGAACTTTCGAAAGCCTTGCCCGCGGTTATGGGCAGACGGGAATTTGTTAATGTCCAGTGGTAGAAAACCTGAAGTTGACCTTAATTAAAATACATCAACCGCGTGTGTAACCGTGATGGTCTCTTTCCGGCAGAGTCCGGGAAGTGAACACGGTGTTGGAGTTATGCTTGACGTAGGTTTTTCTAGGATCACTTCTTGATCATACTTTTATCGACCGTGCTTTGCCTTCTCTTCTTGCTCTCATTTGTGTATGTTGGCCACCATATATGCTAGTCGCTTGCTGCAGCTCCACCTCATACCTTTACCTTACCCATAAGCTTAAATAGTCTTGATCGCGAGGGTGCGAGATTGCTGAGTCCCTGTGGCTCACAGATACTTCCAAAACCAGCTTGCAGGTGCCGATGAGTTCCTGCAGACGACGCAACCAAGCTCAGGAGGAGCTCGATGGGGATCTTGTCCTTTGTATTGTTTTCGTTCTAGTTGATCAGTAGTGGAGCCCAGTTGGGGTCAATCGGGGACCGTGTCGCATTTGGGGTTCTTCTTTTATTTTGGTTCCGTAGTCAGACCCTGATTGTATTTGGATGATGTAATGCTTTATTCATGTATTGTGTGAAGTGGCGATTGTAAGCCAACTATGTATCTCTTTCCCTTATGTATTACATGGGTTGTGTGAAGATTACCTCACTTGCGACATTGCTTTCAATGCGGTTATGCCTCTAAGTCGTGCTTCGACACATGGGAGATATAGCCGCATCGAGGGCATTACAAGTTGGTATCAGAGCCTTCCCCGACCTTAGGAGCCCCATTGCTTGATCGTTTTTAGCAGCCGAGTTGTGTCTAGAAAAAAAATGTTTTGAGTCATTTAGGAATTATATATCGGAGAGTTAGGAATTCTTTTTTACTTCCCAGTCTCCTCATCGCTCTGGTAAGGTATCCTGACGTAGAGTTTTGACTCTTCTCTTCTCAAATTTCACTAAAATTATTTTAGGATCACGCGGGTATCTTGGAATCGTTCCGATGGTTTCTTGATGAGAACATTGTCTTGGTGCCTCCTGTCAGGGGTTTTGTGGCAGTGTCCCAGGGAGTTGAGCTCCGAGGTGTTGTCGTCACAATTTTATCATTGCAGTTCTGGAATACCTGAGTTTAGTACGCCGACATCGAAAATCTCCTTTATGCAGTTCATTTGTGAGATAACCTCGACGCCACCCAGTACTGGGGCGGGAGTTCGGGAGTATTGCCATAACTCGTATAACAGATGCTTTTCGAAGGTTGAGGTAGACGATTTCCGAAGGTTTCTTGGTTATGTGTTGAAGGATGGATATAGCTGGATGTAGGATTTGCTAGTTTTGGGTGAGATATTATGCTTCCCCTGTATCCCCAACATCTGATTGCATAACCAGAAAGGTTCAGGAGTTTCATAGGTGGGAATTCAAGTAGCTCTTAGGATATCCTTTCGACAGATGTATGATATGAAATTGGGGTTCGACGTCTAGTGGTCCGCCTAGTTACGGTCGGTTTTACAGTGGTCTCATTGTGTCTTAAAGAGTCCTTGGCTATGCCGACTCGGGGACGCTTCGTATGTCATGTGCACTGCCTTGTACATGATGGTGCTGTACGATTGAGCCCGTGTAGGCCCCACCACAAAAACTTCGGACGAAATCTCTATCATATGTTTGTTCCGGCTTATTTCGCAAGCCAATCCTTTGTTTCGTTTTGAGTTGTGGTATTCGAGTTGCTTCGAAGTCAAATGTTGATTCCATACCTTCCCCAAATGGTGTTCTCATACTCCGATGTGAATACTAATCCTTCTCGACCATCGAGTCTGTCATGTTAATCCTTTTCACCGGTGTACTTCTCTTCAAGTGGATCCGATCATCGCAACATCCGCAAGATCAAGTATCAGTTCTTCTCAACGGTGTTCGTTTCACCCATTCCAAATTGTCTTTGTTTTTCCCACCCTCCCTCCCTTTGTTTTTCTCCAAGGATTCAGATCTCTGAATCGAGTATCCATCTTATTGATGTGAAGCCTCTCCATTCTTTTTCTATCAATATTCTTATCCGGTGATTCTCATGAAGATTCTAACGGATCTTCAAGTTCATCTCTCATCACTCGTTTTCTTCTCCGGTGGAACCAATTCAAGCTTTCGGTGTTGGTCATATCTTTTTCCTCGTTTCAAATGCCTTCTCATAATGGTACACCTAATAATCTTTCACCGCTCACTACTCAATTGTTCTGGAGTGCTCAAGATATCTAGAAGAATCGTGTTTCCACTCTGCTTTCATTCAAGCTCTTTCGAGGATGTTATCTCTTTTGAGCTATGTAATTAAAATGGTGCAATCTATCTTTTAAATACTTCAATGATGTTTCTTTTGAGTGGGCCCTAACCCACAGGTCTTTTCCCAGGATCTTACCTGACTCTTCTTATTTCCCGGAGATATCCTCAAATTTCTTGTCAAAGTTTGACATAAGAATGAATTATCATCAGTCAAATGTATTTCTCCAAGATCTTTCAAATTCTTTTCATCGTTGGTTCAACCTCTTCGCTTTTGATTCTTTCGGAGGGTTTAAATAATTCATGGTGGTGTTTCTCGTCATCATTCTCAACATTTGAGGACCGAAGAAGAGTTTCTCTTTAATCTTGCTCCATTCTCTTCAAGATTCGTGGTTCTAGCGTTATGCCATCTTCTCATAGTTGTTTTCGATTGTCAGAATTCTTTTCACCCATCCGGAGTAATTCAGAGTATTTTCTGTCGGATTATCCGGAGCCCATCATCTAAGATTGATTCAGTCCAGCTTTCAGCTTGCATACTTTAAATCATACCGGTGTCTAAATCAAGGATTCTCTAATCAGCTCATAATCTCTTCGTTCTCATGGATCTAAATCCTTTCAAGCATCTTCGTTCATTTGTTAATTCTTCCCGGTGTTTCGTTATGTTTTATTCGTTGTTTTTCAATTCTTACGGTGGTTCGTTCAAGAGTTTTCTTCCTTCGTGTATCATATCTATGCATTCGTGCTTTTCAAATTCTACCGGTGGATCGTTGAAGACTTTCTCAAGTTTGCGCTATATCTATCTTAATCTTTCTTCGAGGATAAGTAGTATGCCAAATCCATTGCTTGTCAGCAATTAAATTGTTGAAGGATACGCATAACATAATTCTTATTCTTGTTCCATCCAAGTGATTAATTCCTTATTCCGGAGGCTTATTAAATTCTCAGTTTCATTGGTTTCATCTTCTCTTTTCCCGGAGTTCCAACCTCTTTCAATTATATCACCACGGAGATCCATCTAATCATTGCAAGGATTCACCTTATGTTTTCAACTTCTCTTTCCTTTCGATTGGTCATTCTTTTATTACCAGAGTTCTTCATGGAGGCTCTACATGATGGTTCATCAAGGATTTAATTCCTTCTCGAAGTGTTCATTGAGATTCTTTTCAGAGGAGCTCAAGCATTCTCCATCTTGCAATCCGGAGTGCAATTCTATCTTCCGTATTATTGAAGGTGGTATTATGCCATTCTTGATAATTTGAGTTCAGGTTTTCACGATTCACATGTTGTTAAGAATGGGATATTTTAAATCCATTAATCTCGTCATTGGAATTATCTTGGGTTATATTTCACCTTAGAGCCTTCCCTAAGGAGTGTTGCTAATTATGGTGATTATAAGTGACCCAAGTTCTTCATTTATCCTCCCGGTGAAATAGCGTTCTCGTCTCCTTGTTCATTCCAATTCTTTTCCCATGAGTGGCAGGTTGTCACCTCATATTTTGAGTTGTATTCTATAAGACCACTTCAAGCCTATTCTTTTCGTTGTTGGTTTTTTTCCAACAATTCCGTTCGACCCTTCTCCTAAAGATGCCTTTTCAAGCTCTTTTGTGGCAGAAGTTGGCATTGTCTTCAACATTCTTTTGTCTCAATTATCCTTATTCTATTCTTTCTCCTGGAGGTCTATTGATGTTGTTCTTTTCACCCACATTCTCATTTTGTCAAGATCATGTTCAATTCCTTCCATTTCCAAGCGGAGTGTTGTCGTAATTGATCTTTATCGTTCCTTCTGCTTCTCATTTCAACCGGAGTGCTTGCATATACTTCTTGTTCATTGCAACCTTTTTCTTATGTATTTCAAACTACAAGGTTCTACTATTGTTCCTTGTTTCTCTTTTCTAACGGAGGTTTTCAACTTTATTCTTTTTAGTTGTATTCTTTCTTTCAATTTGGCTTAACCTTTTCAAGGTCTTTGGTTTCACTCGTTTGTCAAAGGAGCAACTTAGTTTTTACCTCTTCTCTTCCTTTTCCGTTTCCCTCCGGTGCCATTCTAGATCTCGGGACGAGGTCCTCTCGTAGTGGTGGAGTGTTGTGACGCCCCGAGACCGATGTGCCAGGTTTCCTCCAGTTATTCGCTGTTGTTGCGTTGTCTTTCGCTTGCGTGTTGCATCATGTCATGTCATCATGTGCATTGCATCATCATGTTTTCAAAACTTGCATCTGTCTGGGTTTCCCCAGTTTCGTCTGTTGTCCGTTCTGAGCCCAACCACACTCGCACGCGCCTGCGGCATGTCCGAAATAGTATTTTATAAGTGGCTGGAAAATGTTCTCAAAATGGGATGAGAGTTGACGTGTGGTCTTATTATAGTGTAGATAGACCGCCTGTCAAGTTTCATCGCATTCGTAGTTCGTTTGATAGCCCAACCGTTAAACTATAGCGGCATTATAGCCGGTCTTTTCGTCGCACGTTTTCGGTCTCCGGAAACAGTCGCCGGGTCTTTCCCTCTTCTCTTTTCTCAGCCTGAGGCCTTCTGCACAGTCCTCTACTCACCGTCAGACCCTACCTAACCTCTCTCGTCAGCCCCCGGCCAAGCCTCGCGCACGTTCAAAAATTGTCCCGGACCCGACCCGAGCAGTCGTCACCGTCGTGTCTGGATCATCCCCAAACATCTACAAAACGTCTCTGTTTTCTTATTTGGACTTCCTAGTCTATTTATCTCAACCACTCTATTTTAATTGGAGGGGAGGATTAGCCCCTAAACTCTCCCTCTTTTCTTATATATATACTCCCTAGTCTAAAACTAGACCAACCCTAGATCCTAGGCAGTTTGTCCCTTCCATCCTACCCTAGCGCCGCCGCCCAATTTCTCCTCAATTTCAGCGCCACCCAGTCGCCACTTCCTTCCTCGATTCGCCCCGCCCCTGCCTCTCTGAGTCCATGCAGCCCCTGCCCCGAGCACCCCCGCAAGCAGCAGCAACTCGCGCAGCTCAAGGAGGAGCCCTGCCGTCGATGGCCACCACCAGGCTGCACCTCTCCTTCCCTTCTTCCTCCTGGTTATTCCCCTCCCTTCTCACCGAATCTCTCTCTCCCTCTCACCAGGGAGCGCCGCCGCCCGGAGCTTCTCAAGCTCGACGTCGCCTGGAATGAGGCCCCCGGGGCCAGATCTATCCTCTTCGGTCCCCCCCCCGTCGCCCTAACCTGCCGGAGACGCCGCTGCCCCGCCGTTGACTTTGGGCGCCGCCGCCACTGCCTCCTGCTCGTGCGACTCAGGCACGAGGAGAACGACGATGGCGTCGTCAGCCATGTGGGCCACCGCTCGTCTGCGTGAGCCTCCTCCCCGCATGCGAGGCCCAGCGCTAGGCCTCCCGGCCCAGCCTCGCCCCTGCTGGCCTCCCTCCTCCACCGTCAGGCCCAAGGCCCAGCCACCCGCTGCTAGTTTTTTTCTTTCCTGCAGGCCTCCCTCTTCGTCCGGCCGGGCCAGGCCCAAAGTGAGCAGCTCCCACCAGCCCAGATCCCTCAGATTTCGGCCCATTTGTTTTTTTCCTTTGTCCACGAATTTTTGCAATTTATCCAGTGCATGCATATTTACAGCATGTGCCATCATTTTATAATGCTCACGCCTAAATAACCATGCATCGGAATTAATTAAACTTTATAAGAAAGTTGCTTAGATTTTTGTCTAGTTTAATAATATGTCACTTTCATCCATGTTCAAAATGTTTAAAATGATGTTTGTTTAAATTTGCCCCTATGCCATGCTAAAATGATTTATTTCATAACTAAATAACCGTAACTCGGATTTTAATAATCTTTATATGTATATGGGGTAAAATTTTGCCTAGTTTAACAAGGTGGCATCACTTTGCATGATTAACAACTATAAAATATGGTTTAGGGCAGAACAGTACCAAATCTAATTTATGCACATGAGGAGTTTCCGGATTTGTTGTTCGTTGCTTCCGGCCTCATTTAACCTTGACTAGATAGGTAGTTTTACTTTGCTTCACCCTCTTGCCATGTTTAACAACATTTAATATTGTTGGGTACATAGACGAGATCGAACTAAATAACTTGTCGTGGTGTTTCGCCAATATGCAACTCGTTGCATATTGAGCTCCACTTAATTTGTAGGATTGTTTGTGCTCGTTGCCATGCCATGCCTCATTAAACCGGACATGCATCATACTCGATTGTGCATCATGCCATATTTATGTGGTGGTTGTTTGCTATGATTGTTTGCTTCTTTCCAGTGTTGCTTCTTTGGGTTGATTCCGGTAACGTTGTGTTGTGAGGATCCGTTCATCTACGTCTGTTTGTCTTCCTCATGGACTCGTTCTTCTTCCTTGCGGGATTTCAGGCAAGATGATCATACCCTCGAAATCACTACTATCTTTGCTTTGCTAGTTGCTCGCTCTTTTGCTATGCCTATGCTGCGATACCTACCACTTGCTTATCATGCCTCCCATATTGTTAAGCCAAGCCTCTGACCACCTTGTCCTAGCAAACTGTTGATTGGCTATGTTACCGCTTTGCTCAGCCCCTCTTATAGCATTGTTAGTTGCAGGTGAAGATTGAAGTTTGTTCCTTGTTGGAACATGGAGATGTTGTTCCTTGTTGGAACATGTTTACTTGTTGGGATATCACAATATATCTTATTTAATTAATGCATCTATATACTTGGTAAAGGGTGGAAGGCTCGGCCTTACGCCTGGTGTTTTGTTCCACTCTTGCCGCCCTACTTTCCGTCATATCGGTGTTATGTTCCCGGATTTTGCATTCCTTACGCGGTTGGGTTATAATGGGAAACCCTTGATAGTTCGCCTTGAATAAAACTCCTCCAGCAAGGCCCAACATTGGTTTTACCATTTGCCACCTAGCCTTTTCTTTCCCTTGAGTCGGCCGGCTCAAGGGTCATCTTTATTAAACCCCCGGGCCAGTGCTCCTCTGAGTGTTGGTCCAACCCAGAGCACCGTGCAGGGCCATCCCTTGGCAACTTGGGTTACGTCGGCTCCTGTACGCTTAGCTTATCTGGTGTGCCCTGAGAATGAGATATGTGCAGCTCCTGTCGGGATTTGTCGGCACAGCGGGTGGTCTTGTTGGACTTGTTTTACCATTGTCGAGGATGTCTTGTAGAACCGGGATACCGATTCTGATCGGAATGTCTTGGGAGGAGGTCTATTCCTTTGTTGACCGTGAGAGCTTGTGATGGGATAAGTTGGGACACCCCTCCAGGGATTTGAACTTTCGAAAGCCGTGCCCGCGGTTATGGGCAGATGGGAATTTGTTAATGTCCGGTGGTAGAAAACCTGAAGTTGACCTTAATTAAAATACATCAACCGCGTGTGTAACCGTGATGGTCTCTTTCCGGCGGAGTCCGGGAAGTGAACACGGTGTTGGAGTTATGCTTGACGTAGGTTGTTCTAGGATCACTTCTTGATCATACTTTTATCGATCGTGCTTTGCCTTCTCTTCTCGCTCTCATTTGCGTATGTTGGCCACCATATATGCTAGTCGCTTGCTGCAGCTCCACCTCATACCTTTACCTTACCCATAAGCTTAAATAGTCTTGATCGCGAGGGTGCGAGATTGCTGAGTCCCTGTGGCTCACAGATACTTCCAAAACCAGCTTGCAGGTGCCGATGAGTTCCTGCAGACGACGCAACCAAGCTCAGGAGGAGCTCGATGGGGATATTGTCCTTTGTATTGTTTTCATTCTAGTTGATCAGTAGTGGAGCCCAGTTGGGGTCGATCGGGGACCGTGTCGCATTTGGGGTTCTTCTTTTATTTTGGTTCCGTAGTCGGACCCTGATTGTATTTGGATGATGTAATGCTTTATTCATGTATTGTGTGAAGTGGCAATTGTAAGCCAACTATGTATCTCTTTCCCTTATGTATTACATGGGTTGTGTGAAGATTACCTCACTTGCGACATTGCTTTCAATGCGGTTATGCCTCTAAGTCGTGCTTCGACACGTGGGAGATATAGCCGCATCGAGGGCGTTACATATCACTTCTTGTCTTTATCAGGAAAAAAATCTTCATATAGATGAAGTATTGAAATATCTTTATTGAGAAATAAAATAAAATATACATAATGATGTATGAAGTCTGATAAACAAAGCCAAAGCACGACGCTTCATTAGAAATTAGGTAAATTTGATTTACTTACGAAATCTAAAATATTTGAATCGTTCAAAGAAATTTCATAATATATTTGAAGAGCTCAAATATTTTTAATGAAGATAAGGATCATTATGACAAAAGATAAAGTAATTCTTCGAGAATGAAGAAAATTATCTGAGTCATAAGTTTAGCAAAACACTCAACTAATTAGGAATTATTTATTACCGATCTGCTTTTATACTTTGGGATATAAAGTGAAACAACATGATATACACTAAATAGAGCACCGTATATTAGTCTGGTTAATGAAACCATACAAGTTATGGAAATTATAAACCATATAAAGGTAATTGGACAGCTCAAAGGAATTATTTGGGTTCCTTCCATTGAAATGTTCAAAAGGTAAAATGTTTGACATAGATGGACACTTTTTCAAGATTTTTTTTCTTGTCAAAGAAATAAGTGGGAGGATATTACAACTTATAAAGGACTATTGAGTCCCTGACGGTAATAAGCAGAATTAACAAAACCGGAAATTGTTCCGACAGAGTGTCTACAAAATAAACCGTAAGTTACTACATTGGATGTAGAAATTCTAAAGTTTTTAACTGGTTTACACATATCAGAAATGTTGTTGTATTTTTGAAATTTTACAATGAGATATTCATCTTTGCGAGAAGATGAACTAGCACACTCCAAAGAAGCAATAGCAGCTCCTAGCTCGAAGGAATGGCTTACAACCATGCACACCAGAATAAAAATATAATTAAGTTTAGAACTTTATTATAATTGAAAAGTTTGGAAATTGGTAGATACTTCAAAGAGTTTTGAGGAAATTGGATATTTAAATAAGTTTCCTAAAAGAAAGGATGTATGAATGATACAACCGGAATGATTTTAAAATCCTTAGGACACCGGATAGAAGTGCAAACTTCAAAAGAGTTTTGAAGATTATAACAAGTGAGCTGATATTGAGATTTTGATCTTATCAAAGGAACCTTGTGTATATACATAGCTCTGTGGGAGCTATATAGTATTTTTGATTTCATATATTTATAACATATTATGAAAGGGAAATAAGATAGCTTCTTAGCAAAAATAAAATGTTATTGATACATGTATTCATCAAATAGCAAGGCAAAATATTGGGCACAAAAGAATCTGTAAAGACAGATTAATATGTTTGATTGAGCTTCAAAGTTTATAACTTTTTTACAAAGGTTTAACATGTTTAAATATAGACATTTTCTCTCTCAGTGTCATATAACTAGATGCTTATCTATTAATGAGCATGAGTAGAAATAAATTCATCTTAATAGTTATAATATATATGAAAGGCCAAAGAGTTTTACTTGGTGTTAGTAATATATATCAAGGATCTCAAAAGAATAAATGTATTATTTTGAGCATATCAAGTCAAAAAATAATTATTGAGAATACATGAATATCAACTTCGTGATTGATATAATTAGGGCTATAATAAAATTATCTTATGAACAATATTATTGATTCTATAAAAAGATAAATTATGTTTTGAAAACATTAGATGTTTCAATGTTGTCCAAATCAAGAAGTGTCTTGATATGAAACGGAAGATCCAATAATCAAGAAATGTCTTGATATAATTGGATGTTACAAAAGTCTTAAAGATCCCCATTAACTATATATTGAGAATATGGCCAATCAAGAAGATTCTTGATATAAAAGGGTAGATCCAATAATCAAGAAATATCTTGATATAACTGGGTATTACAAAAGTTGTAATAAACCCATAAGCATTATATTATGAAGATGGCCAGTCAAGAAAAATCTTGATATAAATGGGTGAATCTGATATATGATTGTAAGTGCAATGAGTCTGAATGATATTTTATTTTGAATAAAATGGTAAAGCTCGAAGCAAGGTGGATTGAGATCCTGTAAACAGACAAGACTGACACAAATGTTACTGAGTTTTGAATATGTCAAAACAAATGACAAAGGCTCTACCACAAGCAAAGCATGAGCAACACCAGAATACCCATAAGTGTTTGTAATACCATGCAGCTAGATTATTGACTCTAGTGCAATTGGGAGACTATTGGAAATATGCCCTAGAGGCAATAATATATTATTATTATGTTTACGTTATTCATAATTAAGAAGTTATATTTCATGCTATAATTGCTATGATCCTGGAATATGCGATTCAGTGGAAAACTCATATGCACGTGTGAAATGATAAACGGTAAACAATAGGTTCCCGATCTCGCATCTAAGACCGACTCAAGTGTTTTTGGTGATCACTTTTTCCGGATCTTAGAATATCGTTAAGTGTAAAGATAGTTCTAATACAACATTGAGGGTATGACGTTAGAAGAAAGATCATATTGAATCGACCCACTACTTGTCTGTTATACTTTGCGATCATATGGTCTGAAATCATCTGTTATAACACGGAGTGTTAGCATGTGTTATAGTTCCTCTGAACATGAGAGTTTCTCGGTCACCTGGTACTGGACGGTGGGATTTGGGGTTGCTCGAACATCATCTGTAACAAGGTGATCATAACGACAACTTTCAAGCACACCGAAAAGTTTGACAAGTGATTGGATAGCTCGAGAGTGGGATTTACTCCTCCGACGATGGAGAGATATTCTTAGGGCCCTCTTAGTGTGACGGCATTTATCATCGTCTGGCCAGGCACATGTGACTATGTCACAGGGATACCGAAAAACATCAACGAGAAAAGAAGAACAAAACCAGTAATGACAACAACGGTATACTGAGTATAGTGATGAATCAGGAGGATACAGATGCACACTAGGTCTTGTAAAGTATCATGAAGCAAGGGGACCATCTCATGATAACCAAAGGTTCACTCGAATATCATTCTTGTAATCATAGGTACCTATATGGATGTCCATGGTTCTGCTATCGGTCATTGAACGAAGGGGTTTCGTTCATGTCTATGGTTTACCGAACCTATGGGGTCACAATCTTAAGGTAATCACGATCTCCTGAGTGTTAGTAGGACGGGACTAATGAGAGTATATTTGTGGAATTATTCATTAATATCCAGAATAGTTCTGAGAGGGTCCGGAAGTGTGTCGAGGTCAACAGAAGGGTTTCGGTTAATATCGGGTAATACCGGGTATTAACAATTAATATATATAGGTGGAAATGCTTTCGGAGACGTTAAATTATATATATTATGCTCAGAAAATGTTTAGAACAAAAATATATTTAATTTAATATCAACGGGCCAAATAAGACAAAGAGGTGGAGACACTAGTGGAGAAAATCCTAGCTATGGCGTGCCAAAAACAACCTTGCTGGCATAGACACACAACACCACTAATATGGCGCCATTGCTAAAAAGTTGTGGTGGCATTGGAGGACACGTCAGCAGTATCCTACACCGTGTTGCCGTATCACCAGTCCAGTGCCAACACTAAGTTCATCATAACTCTGGCGTGCCTACTTGTCCGACGCTAGCAAATGTTTTTTTGTAATAATTTTTTTGCTCATCAACACTAGCTACTTACTTAATAGATACTACTGAACATAATATACTCATCAACACTAGGTACTTCCTTAATAGATAACCATTATAGAAGAGGCTCATGAACTCAACAAATTGATATTAAACTTCACAAAAGTTGCTCACTCAAGTACTCTAGTTACTCGATCTTCATAACTAGTAAGATGAACTAGCTAGCTACTTAAAAAATAATCTTCATGAAGGAGTATGCCCAGCTGGAGAAGCTTCTTTCTATCCCCCTCTACGTCTGTTCTCAAATGATCTATGTTCATCTTCAGGTCAATGCTCTCAGCCCTGAGGCGTCTCCTCTCCTCCTTCAGTTTATCCCGATCGTCAACGAGCTTATCCCTCTTGTCCCTAAGCTGATTAGTCTCCTAAACAAGCCGAACAGTATCCTTGTGTATCTCTTTAATACCCCCCTTTAGATCGTCATTTGCCCCTTGCACGCTCTTGATGACAAACTCAAAAGTGTCTAAGAATTCATTGTTAGCCATGTCCACATCGCACAATGACTCATTGTTGCCTCCAGAATTGCGACGACCTACAAACACATGTATACGATCAAGGTAATATGCAATTTCATATCACTGAATATTTACACCAATGTAAAGTAGTTCAAATTGCAATGTATAGGACTAATTAAACTAGATAGCATGTGGGGACCTACAACAGCAAGTTGCCCGGATTTTAAACATATACATTCTATCCATTTGTACTATACCCCTCTTTTAATATTCCCCTTTAGATCGTCATTTACCCCTTGCATCATTATACTTTACAAGACCCGATGTGCATCGGTATCCTCTTGAGTCATCACTATACTCACTATACCGTTGATCCCGTTACCGATTTTGTTCTTCTTTCTCGTTGACATTTTTTGGTATCGCCATGACATAGTCACCTGTGTCTGGCCAAACAATGATGAATGTTGTCCGATCACTTGCCAAACTTTTTGGTGTGCCTGAAAGTTGTCATTATGATCACCTTGTTACAGATGATGTCTGAGCAGCCCCAAAGCCCACCGTCCAGTACAAAGTGACCGAGACACTCTCATGGTCTGAGGAACTAAAACACATGCTAACACTCTGTGTTATAATAGATGATTTCAGACAATATGATTACAAAGTATAACAGACATGTATTGGGTCGATTCAATATGATCGTTCTTCTAACGTCATACCCTCAATGTTGTTTTAGAACTATCTTTACACTTAACGATATTCTAAGATCCGGAAAACGTGATCACAAAAAACACTTGAGACGGTCTTAGAGGCGAGACCGGGAACGTATTGTTTACCATTTATCATTTCACACGTGCATATGAGTTTCACTGAATCACATATTCCAGGATCGTAATGATTATAGTATGAAATATAAACTCTTAATTATGAATAACAAAAATATAATAATACAATATTATTTCCTCTAGGGCATATTTCCAATAGTCTATCACTTGCACTAGAGTCAATAATCTAGCTGCATGGTATTACAAACACTTATGGGTATTCTGGTGTTGCTCATGCTTTGATTGTGGTAGAGCCTTTGTCATTTGTTTTGACATATTAAAAACAAAGTTATATTTGTGTCCGTCTTGTCTGTTTACAGGATCTCAATCCACCTTGCTTTGAGCTATACCATTTTATTCAAAAATAAAATATCATTCAGACTCATTGCACTTACAATCATATTTTGTATTCACCCATTTATATCAAGATTTTTCTTGACTAGCCATCTTCATAATATAATGCTTATGGGTTTATTACAACTTCTGTAATACCCAATTATATCAAGATATTTCTTGATTATTGGATCTACCCTTTTATATCAAGAGTATTCTTGATTGGTCATATCCTCAATATATTGTTAATGGGGTTCTTTACAAGTTTTGTAGCATCCAATTATATCAAGACATTTCTTGATTATTTGGTCTTCCCTTTTATATCAAGACACTTGTTGATTCGGACAACATTGAAACATCTAATGTTTTCAAAACATCAATTATCTTTTTATAGAATCAACAATATTGTTCATAAAATAATTTTATTATAGCCCTAATTATATCAATCATAAAGTTGATATTCATATATTCTCAATAATGATTTTTAAACTTCATATGCTCAAAATAATACACTTATTCTTTTGAGATCCTTGATATCTGTTACTAACACTTAGTAACACTCTTGGCCCATTCATATATATTATAACTATTAAGATGAGTTTATTTCATCTACTCATGCTCATTAATAGATAAGCATCTAGTTATATGACACTAAAAGAAACAATTTCTTTATTTAAACATTTTAAACCTTTGTAAAAAAATATATAAACTTTTAAGCTCAATTAGACATATTGATCTATCTTTATAGATTCTTCTATGACCAATATTTTGCCTTGCTATTTGTCGAGGAAACTGATCCTCGAACACCTATGGGGCCGGCGGACCGGGCCCCTTTCGGTTCGGCGGGGGGCGGAGGTCGCACGAAGAGCAGATCGAGGCGAAGCACACGAGCAGTTTACCCAGCTTCGGAGCTCTCCGGAGAGATAACACTCCTACTGCTGCTTGTCTGGTTCTATTCTGTTCTTGCTCTAGAGAGAGCGTAGTGTCTTTCTGGGTTACGAATGAGTTGAAAATGAACCGAATCGTCTGAACCTCTCCTACGTTGCGTATGGGCCTCCTTTTATATGCTAAAGGGGTCACCGACAGGTGGCAACGCAGAGAAGGGTACAAATGTAAAAAGTGGGGTGGTTGGTACAGTTACTTGTACAGTGCACCCTACCTAACCCTGACGGTAGGGGACAAGGGCATTAAAGGCCCGTCTGAGTCGCCCAAACAGTGCAGAAAAGGACCGTTAGGGGCGCCACCGTTCGCCACGACGGCGATCTTGTCAGCTTCGCATGCCACTGCGCACCGCTGGCTGCACAGCCTCCTGCCACGCACGCCTGGAGAGGCCCCCAGAGCGACACGTTGGTGGATGCGCTGGAGCGTGGGCACAGAGTGGCCGCCTGCCGCGGCAAGCGCCTTGCCGCTATTATTATCTTGTCGGGTCCGGAAGCTTGTCGCTCACCGGGCCTCGAGGTACCTTGTTTGATCTTCCCGGCAAGCTCCTCTTGCTGGGGCCTTGTTGCCTTGCCGGAGCGTGTGGCGCGTCGTGGCAAGTTCTTTGGAGTGCCTCGGTTGGCCTTCCCGGCAAGCTCCTCTTGCCGGGGCCTTGTCTCCTGAGCTTAAATACTTTGTTCTTGAATGGCTCCAAGGGAACCTTGGAGGATCTTGGCGTTCGCCCGGCGAGCCTTGCCGCGGGGTGCTGCAACTGCCCGTGCACAAGTTCGGGGTACTAGGGTACCCTTATTCTAGTACACCGACAGGAGCCCCCGGGCCTGGGCCAGACACGGTGCCGAGCGCTGTTGGGCCAGGCCCAAGACAGGGCACGGGCACACGCGGACTAGGCCACACCAAATCTCGCTCCGTATCCACAGCGCTCTCCCATAACGGCACGCGTTGAATGCGACATCGTGGGTGGTTGTTTATTCGGAAGGGCGAAACGTCCGCCCCATCCCTCTTTATAAGCAGAGGAAACAGGGGCAGTTCGTTCCCCCTCGCTGGTTGCTGCTATTCCATCTTCAAGAACCTCCGCCGCTCCCCCCTTCTTCTCGAAGCCGAGAGAGAAGCGCTCCGCCCCCCATTGCCACCAGCATCACCACGCCGTCGACCTCCCTCACCACCTCCGCCATGGCCCCGAAAGCCGACAAGGGAAAGGGCGTGAAGTCGGCTGAGGCGCAGCGGCTCGCGGCGCTGCAGAAGGAGCGGGCGATCTTCTCCCCTCAGCTCGGCGCGCAGGAGCTGAGGGAGTACTTCTACCTCTTTTGGGCGACGGAGACGCATGCGCATCCGCGCACGAGGGTACTCCCGGCCGCTGCTTCGGAGCTGGCTCCAACCGGGTACCCATTCTTCGCGCTATTCTTCTATTGCGGGCTCTGCCCGCCCTTCTCGGAGTTCTTCTGTGATGTCATGAACACATATGGCTTCCGCCTCCTTGACTTCACCCACAACGCTGTCCTGACCATGGCAGTTTTCGCACATTTGTGCGAAAACTTTGTCGGAGTCCACCCTAGTGTTGCCCATTTCCGCCACTACTTCATACCTCGGGTAGAGAGAGGAGAGCCGCTTGCCAGAGGGATTGCTTGGATCTCGAGAGTCGGCAAGAAGGAGGTGTACTTGGAGGGTGAGCTCCGCGCCAAGTGGGATGAGTGGAGAGCGGAGTGGTGCTGGATTGTCGAGGAGAATCCGCAGCCCTTCACCGCCATGCGCCAAGCTCCAATAGTGCGCGGCAATGACTGGAGCAACGTGGCCCCGGAAGATGAGAGGCTGAAGATCGCCATCACTAGGATTCTTCGCCTCAGGCTTGCCGGGCTCACTGTAGGCGTTGTAGGCGCAGATTTCCTCCGCCGCCACATCGCCCCCCTGTAGGAGAGGGGGAGGCCCGCCTGGGAATTCAACAATTCGGCGGACATCATGAGGCTACGGCCGGGCCTCAACTACAACTTCACCGTCTTGGAGTTGGATGCAATGCTCCTGGAGTTGTTCAAACGCGACCCCCAGCACCCATTCACGCTGCCGAAGGGCGTTGTCCCATTATGCAACAATTCTTCGCTTGACCGGATCCGCGCCATGATGCCGTTATGTGATTCACACGATCGTTCCAACTTGGCAAGAGCCTGCGGATGACGTCGTGCAAGCGTTCTTCGACAACTTGGAAGAAGTGCCGGTCCGCGCCGACGAGCAGAAGAGCCTCACCCGTGACACCACCGACGAAGAGCTGCAGCGCATCGCCACTAGGGCGGAAGAGGTCGCGGCCGCAGCTGCCGCGGGCGTGTTTGGGTTCACTGTGGAGGAGGCGGAGGCTGCAGAGGCGGCAAACCTTGCCGAGCGCGCGGAGTTCATGGGCGAGGAGGAGCCTGCCGGTTCCGAAGCCGAGACGAGCGAGGCCGGCGAGGAGGAGCCCGAGCCTTCAGAAAACTTCCCGCAGGCGGAGCCCCCGGCCCCGCCAAGGAGGCGTCTTCGCAGGGCCGCGGACGTAGCGGGGCGGCAGCCGGCTCAACAGCCGCCAAGCCGTGCGACACGCTCTACCGCGGCAAGTCATGTTGCCGCGGGAGCGCCTCACGCAGCAGCGGCAACTGGAGCGGGATCTTCCCGGGCCACCGCCACCGAACCCGCCAAGCGGGCAAGGGATCCTACTCCTCCGCCTCGCCGTGCCAGAGGGGAGCCGGACTTCGATCTTTCCGCGCTCAGCTCCGACGAGGAAGAAGAAGAGTAAGCTTCTTTGGTGCTCTTATAGTTCTTCAATTTTGCTGTTTTTATCTTGTATCTGACTTGCTTCAATCTGGACTCCTTTCTTTTCAGGACGCTGGCCCAGAGAGCGGCGAAGAGGGCCAAGGCCGCGGTGATCGTCATCGTAGATGACCCCACCGTGTCAGTAGGGGGTGGGTCCGAGACCACGTTGACGGACCCGGCAATCACTCCTCAAAGCAGCCCCCAGCGTGAGTTCATAGTTTTTTTCTTTGCTGTCGGGCGCGCACGAGTGCTTTTTCCTTTGTTTGATATCTTGCTTGTTGATTTGTGCAGGAGCAGAGCAGTCACATCAGGAGCGCCCGGAAGCTGGTCCCGAAGTGCCACCTGCTTCGACTGCGCCGCCAAGGGAGGAGTCCCTGGCAAGGGAGCGCTCTCCGGCAAGGGGGAACTCTCCGGCAAGGGACGGCGCCATTGATCCTGCAGCGTCCGAGGCCGCAACTGCAGATCTTGGCACAGGTAATCCACTGGCCCGGAAACTTTCCCTTGGGTTCTTCTTCTTCTGATTTTCTTCTCCTGGATTTTTGATTGATTTATCTCCCTTCTTCGTTCTTCAGACCCCTCTGCTACTGAGCCAATGGAGACAGAGGGCGCCAGCGAGGAAGGGGCCGGTGCTGATGAGACCGCCGGCGAGGAGGCCACCAGGGCTGCCGCTGCAGAATCCGGCAAGGGGTCGGGCGATCGCACTGACGACCCTGAGGCCGCAGGAGCGCCAGGCGCTGCGCTGACCGCCGATCCCTCTGCCGCTTCTGCGGAGCCAGGCTCCGAGGAGCCCCAGCCCGGCGCCTATTTGAAGGCCGGCGACAATATCTTCATCAAGCTATCCTGGGCGTCGAGCTCCAGGGCGCCGGTCGAGGGGGAAACTTTCGACGGGGAGGTGCTCGCCTCTGCTGGATTGTCGTTGGTGGATGCGCCCAGCAGTGGCAGCAGCGAGCCTGAGGAGGAGCAGCTGCTGCGGAAGCTGCTGTCACTCTACCGCGCCCGGCAAGCCAAGCTGGCTTCCGAGGAAGCGCTTGTCGCGAAGGTGGGAGTTGACATGGAGAAGCGCGCGGAGGAGCTCCGGGGCCACAATCAAGAAGCTCTCCGGTCCTTGGCGCAGGAGCGGGAGCGACTCGACGAGGAGCGCACGGCCTTCCTTCTCGAGAAGGCCGAAGCTGAGGAGGAGCAAAGGCTGGCCGCCGAGAAGCAGTCCGCACGGGAAGGTGAACTAGTGCAGCGGATGGCCAACCTCGACAGCTACGAGGAAGAGCTCGCCGAGCGGGAGCAAGCACTTGGCGGGGCGCTCAAAGAGGCAAAGGACGCTGCGGCAATTGCAGAGGCCGCCAAGAAAGAGCTGGAGGAGAAGGTGGCGCAGCTGGAGGCCGACATTGGGAAGAGCGGCAAGGAGCTTGCCGCGCTCAAGCGTGAGCGTGAGAAGGATGCTGCCGCCCACGGTGAGCTGCAAGGTCTTCTCGCTGAGAGGGGCAAGGAGCTCAGCGCCGCCAAGGATTCCAAAGCAGACCTGGAGCTGAAGCTGGCCACGCTGACGCAGACGCTGGAGGCCACCAAGGAGCGGGAGAAGACCTTGTCGGAGAAGGTCAAGGCTGACGCGGCGCTGCTGGAGAGCATTGCAGTTACCCAGAACTTGTTCAGAGACACTGTGGAGCACTGGACCGAGGGTCTGGTGAACATTGCGGCAGTCATCAACGAGGAGCTAGCGCAGCTGGGGATGGAGGACTTTGGGTATCCTTCTGACGAGAGTCTTCAACCCAGCGCCAAGCTCAGCCTGTTCTTCAAGGGCGTGGCGACGGCACTCCAGCGGCTCAGGGAGAAGATCCCGAAGCAGCTGGCCGACGAGTCGCGCAAAATCTGTGCCGGGGTTCTCCAGAAGGTGTTGATGAAGGCGGCCTTCCGCAATCCAGGCCTCAGCTTCACCAACGTCCTTAGGTCCTTGCCGCCCGATGCCGATCTGGATGCACTCAAGGCCCTTGTCGCACCCATTGTGGACAAGGTGAGCGAGATCAAGAGGGTCGAGGGCGGACGCGTAGACTAGGCCGTCCATTTCTTCTTTTCCCTTGCCGCTGCTAATCATGTTATGAAAACATTCTGTTAGCGCTGCGACAAGTTATCTTGTAATATAACTTTATTTCTGTTATCAATTGCTATGTTATTTCCTCTACTAGATTCCTTCCTTTGTATGTTTTTACCCTACGCTTCTAGGGAACTTGTCGGCGCAAGCACCCGAGCCGCGAGCGCTGAGTGTGGAACTTCAGCAGCCTGCTGGCGGCGCTGCTTCCGACAAGAAACGTTGTCGCGACTAGATGCAGCACACTTAAGCTGCTGAGCGGACTCGAAACAAAGTAAGGGCGCAACTAGCCACGAGTTGGTTCCTCCGCGCACAGGTTTCCCATACAAAGCAGGGTCGTTCAAGGAAGATAACTCAAAAATTTAAAAACTGATTGCTCAAACTTCGGCAACTTAGCTTTTCTGTCGTTTGCTTCCCGGCAAGGCAAGACTTCGCTTGAACGACACCTGGTCCATACCACAATCTTCTCCCCCCCGGCAAACATGTGTGCGGGGGGACCTTCTTTTCCTTTGTTGAAAAAATAAGAAAGAAGAGAAAATAACGATATGGAGCCCTTCGGCTCGTTACTGCTTACCGGATGTAGGTGCTGCACAAAGTGTCAGATAACACATGCAAGAAAGAAACTAATGCATGAAATGGACAAGTTGTGCGGAGCACATGGGGTTCTTTTTATGCACGGGATCTGCGCCCGGCTTTGTACAAAGGATTACATGCAATAGCGGCAAGACTTGTACAAAAGGTGGTTGCCGGAATGGGGTTCCGGCAACCGCGCCCTACGGGAAAAACTTACGAAGATGTTCTATGTTCCAGGAGTTGCTCACCAGAATGCCATCTTCGGTCTCAAGGCGGACAGCGCCGGGCCTTGTGACTCGTCTCACCCGATAAGGGCCTTCCCACTTCGGCGTCAACTTGTTGGAATTCTTGGCGGACTGAACGCGCCGAAGAACAAGGTCGCCTTCCTCGAAGCTTCTGGCCTTAACTTTGCGGCTATGGTAGCGGCGCAAAGCTTGCTGGTATCGAGCAGCTCGTACAGCAGCCTGAAGACGATCTTCCTCAAGGAGCAGCGCGTCGTCTTGTCGCAGCTGCTCTTGCTCAAGCTCATCATAAGCGATCACTCGAGGTGACCCGTATACGAGTTCCGTGGGGAGAACTGCCTCTGCTCCGTAGACTAGAGCGAAAGGTGTCTGGCTAGTGGCTCGATTTGGCATCGTTCTGATCGACCAAAGAACCACTGGCAGCTCCTCGATCTAGTTTCTTCCGCACTTGCGCAGCCTGTCGAAAGTTCTGGTCTTGCGCCCGCGCAGCACTTCAGCATTTGCCCTCTCTGCTTGACCGTTGCTTCTCGGATGAGCAACAGAAGCAAAGCAGACCTTGGTGCCAAGGTCTTGGACGTACTGCATGAAGGTGCGGCTCGTGAATTGTGTGCCGTTGTCGGTGATGATCCTGTTAGGGATCCCGAAACGGCAAACAATTGACCTGAAGAACTTGACTGCTGACTGTGTTGTCACCTTCCTCACTGGCTGCACTTCCGGCCACTTTGTGAACTTGTCGATTGCGACGTACAAGTACTCAAAGCCCCCGACAGCTCGGGGGAAAGGGCCGAGGATATCGACCCCCAGACCGAAAATGGCCAGGATAAAGGGATCGTCTGGAGAGTTTGAGCTGGCTGGTGTATCTGTTTGGAGTGGAACTGGCACGCTTCACACTTGGTTACTTGTGCAGTTGCATCCTGAAGGGCTGTCGGCCAAAAGAAGCCTTGCCGAAAAGCTTTGCCGGCAAGTGCCCTTGCGCCTATGTGGTGGCCACATATGCCTCCATGTATCTCTGCCAACAGCTTTTGTCCATCTTCCCGGCAAGTACACTTCAATTTCACACCGTTGAGTCTTCTTCTGTACAGTATGCTATCGACAAACTGGTACATACTTGACTGCCGGGATACTCTTTCCGCTTCTTCTTGCTGTTCGGGAAGTTCTCCTGTCTGAAGGAAATGGACAATCTGCTGTGCCCATGCTGGAGCTTGTGGCTCGACAACAAGGACTAAAGGCACATCTGCTGCTGCAGGAACATCCGCTTCTACGGCAAGGACTTGCGGCCCTGCCGGAGCTTGATGTTCCCCGGCAAGCTTGCCGGAGCAAAACTTGTCGGGAGCGTCTGCTTCAACGGAACAAACCATAAGGTTTGCCGGAGTAGACTGCCCCTCAGCATTCTTGGTGTTGATCTTGGGGACTTTCTTGGCGGCGGCTTCGGGGAGTTCTGCCGGAAAGTAGTCGCCAGAAACCAACTTCCTCTTCTTGCTTTGTCCAGTTGAGGGTGTTACGGATGGTTGAGTCAACTTGAGCACAAAGATCCCTGGTTCCACAGGTAACTTTAGTGCGGCGCACTTTGACAGGCCATCAGCAATGTCATTCTGAGCCCTCGGGATATGTTCCATCTATAGGCCGTCAAAGTGCTCTTCTAGCTTCCTCACTTCATCAACATATGCTTCCATCAATGGACTCTGGTAGTTCTTGTTCACTTGGCGGACGACAAGCTGTGAGTCACCCCTAACAATGAGCTTCTTGATCCCAAGGTCTGCTGCGATTCTGAGTCCAGCAAGCAATCCTTCATACTCTGCAGTATTGTTGGTTGCTTGCTCCTTGGGAAAGTGCATCTGGACTACGTACTTGAGGTGCTCTCCGGTGGGTGCGACAAGCAGCACGCCCGCACCAGCGCCTTGCAGCGAGAAGGCACCATCAAAGTACATCAGCCACTCTCTGCTTGACTCTTTGATGGGGATGCTTGTCTCTGGAATTTCTTCATCTGGGGTTGGCGTCCACTCTGCTATGAACTCTGCCAATACTCTGCTTTGGATAGTTGAAGTGCTCTCAAACTTGAGGCCAAAGCTTGACAGTTCCAGCGCCCACTCGACAATCCTGCCTGTTGCTTCTGGATTTTCCAGTATCCTCTTCAGCGGAAAGCGAGTGACGACTGTGATTTCATGTGCCTGGAAGTAATGGCGCAGATTTCTCGAGGCCATGAGGAGGCCGAAAAGCAACTTCTGCACACCAGAGTACCTTGATCTAGCCCCCTGCAGAAGGGAACTGACAAAGTAAACTGGACGCTGCACCATTCTCTTCTGCATCTTATCATGCTCCTGCGCAGATCCATCTTTGTCGGGACCAGAGCTTGTCGGCGAAGCCCCCTGCTTGTCGCTGGATGCATCTGCCGTGGTTGCCGGCTCATCATGTGCCTCTCTCTCCGCCACTAACGCAGCACTAACCACTTGATTGGTTGCCGCTATATACAGCAGCAACTTCTCTTGCGGTTTAGGTGCGACAAGTGTTGGAGTGGAGGACAGGTATCTCTTCAAGTCCTGCAGCGCAGCCTCCGCCTCCGGAGTCCATTTCATTGGACCTGCCTTTTTCAAAATTTTGAAAAATGGCAGGGCGCGCTCAGCAGATCTAGAGATAAACCTGCTGAGAGCAGCCACGCAACCGGCAAGCCTTCGTACATCCTTGACGCACTTTGGTGCTTCGATCTGCTCAATGGCCTTGATCTTGTCGGGATTGGCTTCAATTCCCCGCTGAGACACGAAGAACCCGAGAAGCTTGCCGGAAGGGACTCCAAACACGCACTTCTCGGGGTTAAGCTTGAGGTTGATCTTGCGCAGATTTGCAAATGTCTCGTCTAAATCTTGAATCAGGGTCGCCCTGTTCTTACTCTTGACCACTATGTCATCCATGTAAGCTTCCACATTTCTGTGCATTTGCGGCTCAAAAGCGTGGTGGACTACCCTTGCGAATGTTGAACCAGCATTCTTCAAACCGAAAGGCATCCGTACGAAGCAGTACGTGCCACACGGGGTGATAAATGCGGTTTTCTCTTCATCCTCTTCTGCCATGAAGATCTGGTGGTATCCTGAGTATGCATCAAGAAATGAAAGCAAATCACATCTGGCTGTGGAGTCAACAATCTGGTCAATGCGCGGCAAGGGAAATGGGTCTTTGGGACAAGCTTTATTAACATCAGTGAAGTCAATACAAAGTCTCCATTTCCCGTTAGCCTTGCGCACAACAATAGGATTGGCCAACCACGTGGGATGGAGCACTTCTCTGACAAGGCCTGATGCTTCCAACTTCTTGATATCTTCTGCGATGAATTCTTGGCGCTCCATTGCCTGCTTCCTGACTCTCTGCTTGATGGGCTGCACAAGAGGACAGACGGCAAGGTGGTGCTCAATTACTTTCCTGGGAACACCGGGGATATCAGACGGTTGCCATGCAAACACATCGACATTCGCCTGCAGGAAAGCAACGAGCGCGCTTTCCTATTTGGGGTCAAGAGTGGCGCTGATGGTGATGGTACCACCAGCGCCATCCTCCTTGGCGGACACCTTCTTGGTCTCAGGTGGAGCTGCCATTGCCTTCTTACACTTGCCGGTGGAGCTCGATGGTACGTCCTCGACGGTAGCGCAGCACTCCGAAGAGGTGCGCTTGCCGGAGTGGGCATCAGAGCTCTTGCCGGACTTGGTCTTTTTCTTCCCCCCAGGAGCTTCAGCGGCAAGTGTCTTGTGTTCTGCTGCGGCTGCTGCTTCCCGATAGATCTTGTCGGCACAGATAAGAGAATCCTTCTTGTCGCCAGGGACAGAGATGACACTTATCGGGCCTGGCATTTTCAGTACGTTGTACGCATAGTGAGAGGCTGCCATGAACTTGGCGAGTGCCGGATGGCCAAGGATTCCATTGTAAGGTAATGGAAAGTCAGCAACATCAAATGTGACCCTCTCAGTCCTGAAGTTCAGTTCACTGCCAAATGTTACCGGCAACATGATCTTTCCCTTCGGCTTGCTCCTTCCCGGGTTGATTCCTTGAAATGTACCGGTCTCTTCGAGCTCGCTGTCAGGGATCTGGAGTTTCTGGAGCATCGTGGAGGAGATCAGGTTCAAGCCAGCCCTGCCGTCAACTAGCATCTTAGTGACCTTGAGGTTGCGGATTGTTGGTGAAACCAACATCGGCAAGCACCCGACCGCAGTTATGCGATCCGGGTGGTCCTCAATATCAAAGATGATAGGCGTGCCGGACCATTTCAGAGGCTTGCATGACTCGATGGGTGGTTCTGCTGCATTAACTTCCCGCACCCACTGCTTGAGCTGACGGTGCGAGGTATGCAGAGAAGCACCACCGTCAATGCACAGGACCTCTGTGGCTTTCTGGAACTCCTGCTCATTAGTTTCCTCGTCATCCAGGTCTTCATCGTTGTTGTCATCTTCATCCTTGTCGCGGCCGCGGGGAGGTCTGTCTCCTTGCCGCTGCTTGGCCTTGCTGCAGCGTCCTCCTCGGCCGGGATGTTTCTTGCCGGATCCCCCAGCAACTTCCTGGGCCTTCTCCTCGTCGCGCCGCTCGTATTAAGCTTTCTGTTGCTCAACAAGCTGCTCGACTTTCTTACAGTTCTGGAGATCATGGCCCTTGGTGCGGTGGATCTTGCAATACTGCTTGTAGGTGCCGTCCTGCTTGTCGGCGACCGCCACCTCCGAGGCAACCTCCTTGCCGGAGTCACCAGCTTTGGCTTCCTTGGCGCCACCACCGTTGCCGGACTGCTCAACAACTAGCACCTCTTTGCCTTTCCTCCTTCTGTTGTTCCGCCGCCGGTTTTTCCTTGGCGGGGTAGCATCCTCACTGTCAGATCCTCCCGCTCCTACATTCTCTCCGGGGAGTCTCCTCCCTTCCTCAGCACATGCACACTTGTCGGCCAGTGCATACAACTCACTGACGTCCCTGATCTTGCACATCGCCATTTCCTCCCGCATCCTGCGGTTCCGCACGTTCTGATGGAACGCGCTGATCACCCCGGCAGGGTGGATGTTTGGGATGTTGTGCTGCACACTGCTGAATCTCTGAATGTACTTGCACAGGGGCTCTCCTTCCTTCTGGGCGAGCAGATGAAGATCACTCTCCTTGCCATGAGGCTTGTGTCCGCCTGTGAAGGCGCCGACGAATTGATGGCACAGATCAGCCCAAGAGGATATTGAGTTGTCCGGCAAGTGCATGAGCCAAGATCTGACGTTGGGCTTGAGCACCAGCGGGAAGTAGTTGGCAAGGATCTTGTCATCCCGTCCCCCGGCAGCCTGCACCGCAATGGTGTAGATGCTGAGGAACTCTGACGGATGCGTCTTGCCGTCGTACTTCTCCGGTGCGTCTGGCTTGAAGTTTTTCGTGCTGGGCCACTGGACTTGCCGTAGCTCACGAGCGAACGCAGGGCAACCTACCGCATACGACAGATCGCCTAGTTCCCCTGGCACATGCATGTCATCAAAGGGCCCAGCGCGCTTGTAGGATTGACGTCGCGCTTCTCTTCGGCGCTCGATGCGAGTTCGAGCGTCTTCTTGTTGCTGATCACGAAGGACCTGGCTCTGATCGCGAAGAGCTCGTGGATCCGACGATGCAGTGGAGTCGCTGTCGAGGTGGATCTGGCGAGTCGGCGATCTTGGCCTTCGGGGCGGTGATTGCATGGTAGTTGCACCTCCACCCGTTTCGTCGTCACCGGCTCGCGCCCGGCAACCCTACCGCGGTGGCGACGCGCTCGGCCGCCATGGAGTGTCGCCGTTGGCGTAGCCGATGAGACTCTGAATGGTTGCCCTCCATTCGTCGATCTTGTCCGACGTCGGAGGGTAATCTAGGAGAAGTTGAGCTCGCGCCAAAGCTTCTGCTGGAGTGGTGGGTGGCAGGGGCGGACGACGCGAGGAGCAGGACGTGCTCGAACTTCTAACTATGTTAGAAGGAGCAGTATCCCGTCCAGGCGACCGTGCCCTGCTCATGCCAACATGCCGGCGCGCATGCTGGTCTTGAGCGCCCCGAGATCCACCAGCTTGGTCTTGGCCTATCACGCGTATGGCACTGCGAGCGCCATGACGCTGTTGATCTTGCGCCTCCTGAGAGTGGCGCGGAACATGTACAGTCGCCGAGGTTTGTGCAGCCTTGTCTTTGGACCTGGCGGCATCATGAGCTTCCTCGTAGGCGTCCATTCTTCCGCCGGCGTCCATTCCACCACCCGTTTGCTCCAACGGTGGTGGAAGCGACATGGACGGAGCGGCTGCCGCCGAAGTCTTCTTCTTCGGTGGCATGTTGATGAAGGGAATGAAGATCTAGCTCGTGTGAACGTCGGATCAGGTTCACACAATCTCGACGCCCCCTACCTGGCGCGCCAAAGATGTCGGGGAAACTGATCCTCGAACACCTATGGGGCCGGCGGACCGGGCCCCTTTCGGTCGGGCGGGGGGCGGAGGTCGCACGAAGAGCAGATCGAGGCGAAGCACACGAGCAGTTTACCCAGCTTCGGAGCTCTTCGGAGAGATAACACTCCTACTGCTGCTTGTCTGGTTCTATTCTGTTCTTGCTCTAGAGAGAGCGTAGTGTATTTCTGGGTTACGAATGAGTTGAAAACGAACCGAACCATCTGAACCTCTCCTACGTTGCGCATGGGCCTCCTTTTATATGCTAAAGGGGTCACCGACAGGTGGCAACACAGACAAGGGTACAAATGTAAAAAGTGGGGTGGTTGGTACAGTTACTTGTACAGTGCACCCTACCTAACCCTGACGGTAGGGGACAAGGGCATTAAAGGCCCGTCTGAGTCGCCCAAACAGTGCAGAAAAGGACCGTTAGGGGCGCCACCGTTCGCCACGACAGCGATCTTGTCAGCTTCGCATGCCACTGCGCACCGCTGGCTGCACCGCCTCCTGCCACGCGCGCCTGGAGAGGCCCCCAGAGCGACATGTTGGTGGATGCGCTGGACCGTGGGCACAGAGTGGCCGCCTGCCGCGGCAAGCGCCTTGCCGCTATTATTATCTTGTCGGGTCCGGAAGCTTGTCGCTCACCGGGCCTCGAGGTACCTTGTTTGATCTTCCCAGCAAGCTCCTCTTGCCGGGGCCTTGTTGCCTTGCCGGAGCGCGTGGCGCATCGTGGCAAGTTCTTTGGAGTGCCTCGGTTGGCCTTCCCGGCAAGCTCCTCTTGCCGGGGCCTTGTCTCCTGAGCTTAAATACTTTGTTCTTGAATGGCTCCAAGGGAACCTTGGAGGATCTTGGCGTTCGCCTGGCAAGCCTTGCCGTGGGGTGCTGCAACTGCCCGTGCACAAGTTCGGGGTACTAGGGTACCCCTATTCTAGTACACCGACACTATTTGATGAAAACATGTTTCAATAACATTTTATTTTAGCTAAGAAGCTATCATATTTCCATTTCATTATATGTCATAATATATGAAATCAGAAATACTATATAGATCCCACCGAGTTTTGTATATACACAAGATTCCTTTGATAAGATCAAAATCTCAATATGAGCTCACTTGTTATAATCTTTGAAACTCTTTTGAACTTTGCACTTCTATCCAGTGTCCTGTGGATTTTAAAACTGTTCTCTTTGTACCATTCATACATCCTTTCTTTTAGGAAACTTAGTTTTAATATCCAATTTCCTCAAAACTCTTTGAAGTATCAACCAAGTTCCAGACTTGTCAATTGTAATAAAGTTCTAAACTCAATTATATTTTTATTCCGGTGTGCATGGCTATAAGCCATTCCTTTGAGCTGGGCGCCACTATTGCTTCTTTGAAGTTTGCTAGTTCCTCTTCTCTCAAAGATGAATACCTCATTGTAAAATTTCAAAAATTTAACAACATTTCTGATTTGTGTAAACCAGTTACAAGCTTTACAATTTCTACATCGAATGTAGTAACTTACGGTTTATTTTGTAGACACTCTGTCGGAACAATTTCCTTTTTTTAATTCTACTTATTATCGTGAGGGACCGAATGGTCCTTTATAAATTGTAATATCCTCCCACTTATTTCTTTGACAAGAAAAAAATTCTTGAAAAATTGTCCATCTGTGTCGAACAATTTACCTTTTGAACATTTTAATGGAAGGAACCCAAATAATTCCTTTGAGATATCCTACAACTTTTATCTGGTTTATAATTTACATAACTCTTATGGTTTCATTAACCAGACTAATATGTGGTGCTCTGTTTAGTGTATATCTTGTTGTTTCAATTTATATCCCAAAGTAAAAAAGCAGATCGATAATAAATAGTTCCATAATTATTTGATTATTTTGCTAAATCTATGACTCTGATAATTTTCTTGATTCTTGAAGAATTACTTTATCTTTTGTGATCATGATCCTTATCTTCATTAAAAATATTTGAACTCTTCAAATATATTCTGAAATTTCTTTGAACTATTCAAATATTTTAGATTTTATAAGTAAATCATATTTACCTAATTTTTAATGAAGCATCGTGCTCTGGCTTTGTTTGTCAGACTTCTTACATCATTATGTATATTTTATTTGATTTCTCAATCAAGATATTTCAATACTTCATCTATAGGAAGTTTTTTTCCTGATAAAGCCACCAATTGATATATCTGTCTTCTCAAGATGTTTAGCATTAATGTCAAAAATTTCAAATCAGGATTAATTGAATAAACCATAAAAAATTTGCAGTAAATCCAAATATATTCCTATATCCACTTTAACAACTATTGTTTAAAATATTATAAGAACATCGGTCACATAATCCAAAACATAATGTATTATACAACTCTGGAACACAATAACTATTATTAGATTCTAAGATAAATATTGAAGATAAACTAAAGCCATGATTCCATCAGTCCTGAGTAGCGACCCTATCACCATCCTTGACTAGCATCACGTCTTTTATTTCTTCTCAACTTGTGAGCTTTTTGCAGTCCCTCCATTAGATTGCAAACAAGAGCAATTGATAAGTATCAAATAGTTGTGACTTACGGAAACAAGATAAATAACATTAACTTGGTATAACATTTATGCCTTTACCGGAAGAACCATTCTTCTTGTCTGCCAGGCATTTCTAGCAGCTCCGCTTCCAATGATCCTTCTGTTTGAAGTAGAAACATTCAGTCTTTTTAGAGGATCCGCCCTTGTTCTTCTTCTGAGAGACGGTCTTACCAGCACCAGTAGGTTTCTTCTTGGACTTCCCCTTCTTTCTGAAACTGGTAGCTTCGTTGACCATCAACACTTCTTTGTTCTTCTGCATTCCAGCTTCCGCAGTTTTGAGCATAGCAAACAAATCATTTGCACTTTTATCCATCTCATTCATGTTGTAAGTCATGATAAAACCATCCTAAGATGGGTGGAGTGAAGCAAGCACAATATCTGTACCGAGTGTTGGTGGAATTCCAAATTCCAGAGAAGCAAGTCTATCAACATAGCCAGCAAGCTTCAATATATGCTCACTCATTGAGGAACCCTCTTTCATCCTGCATTCAATAAGGGCATTCGTTAATTCAAACTGTTCGGTCCTTTCTTGTTTCTTCTTCAGAACTTCTAGTGACCCAATTATAAATTGAGTGGTACATCGTTCAAAACGCTTCTGTAGTTCAAGATCCTTGAAAGTTAACATGAGACACTAGACTGCCTCATATTCATAACTACGAGCAGCATAAGCAGCAACTTCTTCCGGTGATGCTTCTTTTTAGGGAGCATCAGCTAGGGGTTGATCCAGCACATACTCATTCTTAGCACGTCTAAGAATGGATCTTAGGTTGCAGATCCAATCCGCATAGTTTCCACCATTTGCAACCAAATTTTCTTTCCAAAGAATAGGGGCTAAGTTGAACATATTATGAGCCATTTAATCTACAACGATAAATACAAACAATTTTAGACATAATTCATAATTATTTTTGCACTAGTGTATTAAAACAAATTTTAATATTATAGTGCCCTCCCACTCAGATTAATATATCTCTCATAATTAATTGTGAGTTATTCAAGATCCAAGTCTAGTTCTCAGTCATTGATGTGCACATTACTGGTGACGAGAATTTTTGACTGGCGGCCAAACTTTTACCGATCATATCTCCATATGACTCTTGTTCATCTTTCGATGCTTTGTGCTTCGAGCTCAGAATGATTCTGCTAGAACTTCAAGACAACCGAGTGTCATCTGCATATATGTTCTGATCATCCACATCTTACACTTCATGCCCCGTTTGTACTCATGTGGACAAGACGCACTTCAGAATGCTATGTGTTATAGATGGTTGCAACACTGGGAAGAGAACCTTTTATTTCGATTTTTATTATGAGAGATCACCTTAATAATTGACTTCTACGCAAACAAAGGGTGAAAATAATAAAGGGATAAATATCTCAGGCAATTCATAAAACATTGACATGGTATAACTCTAGGCACCGGGAGTTCTCCATGATTGTCTTCAATCTCCAGCTGAAGCAACGTGACGGCCAATATTTCATTGTCATGGCAATCGTTTCAAAAACATCACCGTGGTGGCAATCTCAGAAAACATTGTCATGGCGACCATTTCGAAAATATTGTCGTGACACTAAAATCTCAAATTCCATTGTGGCACAAAATTATAGCTCCTTGTCCCGCGCCTAGGTACACTGTCTCCTTGACGGGGTTTTCCATGTACACCTTGCCACCATCACCTGTAACCTATCTCTATGATATTTACATTAAGCTGGCAATCTTGTAGCTCCAACCATCATGCCATGATGCGCATGCCACTTCACATCACATCATATAACCATCTCATATATAAACTCATTATCATGATGAAGGCTATACCACATCATATGCAAACCCCGAAAAACCAAGTTGGACATCCTCTAATTGGTTTTAGCATAATTTTATTTACATGGTTAACCAGTTTTATCAATTAAGATTAGCTACCTACTCAAGCACAGCAAGGTGATGTTCTTGATGCTAGATTAAGTTTCAGGGTGTGGGAAAGAGAGACTTAATTAAAAGTTTCACCCCCACACTAAACTTCGTCAATACACGTGACCCCCTAGAAGATCATCCATCTTTAGCACCCTCTTGTTGACGCGACGGTTCACTATTCCTGACTATTATGTAGGCCAAGCAACTGTTATCAGATCATCAACAGCTATAGCCGGTCGATTGTCAAAATCTTGTAGCAAAACTACATCATTCTGCCGATGAACTGAATCGAAGCAAGACTCATGGGAGGCATAGCAAGAACATCAAGCCTCACATATCATATGTGATCTAGATCACAACTTGCATCTACTAATAAACCAGCTCATGATGCACTATTGGGAAACATAGTAGAAAATCAAAAAAAATTGCCCTACGATCACCCAGGAACAATATGAAGATGCATAACAGGTTGTGATCAATGATCATTACCGACTCCGGGAGTGCAGAGGAAGTACATGAGTTGGTTTAGATCATACTTGATGTCCCTCGAACATTCATGACGATCCCATGAACTTCCCGCCAATGATCAATCGAACGGAAAACCGAAAGCACAACCTCTCTACTTGGTTGCAAGCGTACAGTCTTCACGATCCGGCAGCACTTCGCCGTCCAGAGCTAATCGTCATTGGAGAATTAGATGAAGGATATTAGAACCACACGGGGCTTCTAATTATGTGGATTAGAGGTGGCTATGAGTCGCACTAATCAGTCAACTATGACCAACTAGAGCATGCATTGGATCAACTAGAGGAAGCTCAAAAACTTATTTCTACATAAGGTGGAAATCCTCTAGTATATATAAGATTTGGGGGGTAACAGGGGGCTGCTACCAAGGGGGAAAGAGGACCCTTGGGGTGCCGTCCAAGGGAGGGGGAGTAGGACTCCCCCTCCAAGTAGGATTCGGCCCCCCTTTTAGGAAAGTGTGGGGGCTCCCTTGTTGGGCTCTAGTGGCCCAACTCCTTTTCGACCTCTTGGCCTTATTTGGCCTGTTGATGTTAAATTGAATATATTTTCATTCTAAACATTTTCAGAGCATAATATATAATTTAACATCTCCAAAAACATTCTCCACCTATATATATTTATCGGTAATACCCGGTATTACCCGATATTCACCGAAACCCTTCCGGTGACCTTGAAATGCTTCCGGAACCTCTCGAAACTATTCTGGATATTAATGAAATCATTCCAAAAATATATTATCATCACCCCCATTGTACTAACACTCAGAAGATTGTGATTACCTTAAGGTTGTGACCCTGTAGGTTTGGTAAACCATAGACATGAACGAAACCCCTTCGTTCAATGACCGATAGCGGAACCATGGACATCGATACCGGTCCCTATGATTACACGAATGATATTCGAGTGAACCTCTGGTTATCATGTGATGTTCCCTTTTCTTTGCAGTACTTTACATGACCCAGTGTGCATCGATATACCCCTGAGTCATCGCTATGCTCACTATACCATTGCTCTTGTTACCAGTTTTGTTCTTCTTTCTCGTTGACGTGTTCCGGCATCCCCATGACGTAGTCACCTGTGTCTAGCCAGATGATGATGAATGTTGTCACGCCGAGAGGGACCTAAGAATATCTCTCCATCGTCAAAGGAGCAAATCCCACTCTCGAGCTGGTCGGTCGCTTGTCAAACTTTCTTGTGTGCCTGAAAGTTGTCGTTATGATCACCTTGTTACAGATGATGTTTGAGCAACCCAAAAGCCCACCGTACGGTAGGAAGTTACTGAGACACTCTCATGGTCCGAGGAAACCAAAACACATGCTAACACTTCGTGTTATAACAGGTGATTTCAGACGATATGATCACAAAGTATAACAGACAAGTATTGGGTCGATTCAATATGATCGGTCTTCTAACGTCAATGTTGTCTTAGAACTATCGTTTCAATTAACGATATTCTAAGATCCGGAGAATGTGATCACCAAAAACACTTGAGCTGGTCTTAGATGTGAGACCATAAACCTATTGTTTACCGTTTATCATTTCACACAAGCATATGAGTTTTCCACTGAATCACATATTCTAGGATCATAACAGTTATAGCATGAAATATAAACTCTTAATTATGAGTAACGGAAATATAATAATACAATATTATTGCCTCTAGGGCATATTTCCAATAGTATGAGTGGTGGTTGGTGGAAGCTCGACACTGTGGGAGGTGGTAGTGTGAATGGGGGATCGCTGGATTGAGGGTTGGACATAAGTATGGTCGCGAAGAGTCGAGCTTTCATCTTTTCGAAGTCATATAGGACATAGGAGGAGTGGCGAGCAGGTGATTGCGTGCCTATGATCTATGGCCGGTTTATGGAATATGAGACTTAGGTTGGGCCATATGAGTTTGAAGATGACCTCACATGTCATAGGAGTTATTTTCATTGATTATTTTTCCTAGATATCCATTGGATTACCCATGGGCATAATTTCATACCCATACCCTACCCATAAATTTTGCGGGTATATATATCCATTAACCATGGGTAGAAATTCTCTCCAGGTGTTGTCCACATTGTTTTCTGGTAGGGTACCCGTGGGTACCCATACCCATGGGCAAAACTGCCATCCCTAATCAATATGAGAACCCATTGTCACCATAGTTATCCATAGCAAGGCATACATCAAGTGTTGTCAAATCCATAAAAGTATTCAATCCGATAATAACGAAATCTCAAAGGGAAAACTCAATTCATCACAACAAGACAGAGAAGGGGAAAACACCATATGATCCAACTATATTAACAAAGCCCGCGATACATCAAGATCGTGCCATATCAAGAACACGAGAGAGAGAGAGAGAGATTAAACACACAACTATTGGTAAAAACCCTCGGCCCCGAGGGTGGACTATCCCTCCTCATCATGGTGGCCGCCAGGATGATGGAGACGGGCATTGGTGATGATTTCCACCTCCGGCAGGGTGCCGGAACAGGGTCTAGATTGGTTTTTCGTGGATATAGAGGCTTGCGGTGGCGGAACACCTGATCTAGGGTTATTTCTGGGGGTTTCTATATTTATAGGACTTTTTGGCGTTGGTTCCACGTGAAGATGATCTTCGAGGGGCCCACCACCCACCAGTGTGTCTTATGGGTAGCACGGGCCCCCCTCTGGTGGTTCCTTGCTCCATTATTTCTCTTTTCTTCCAAAAAAATCGTCAAAAAGTTTCGCTGCATTTGGAGAACTTTAATTTCTACACAAAAACAACACCACGGTAGTTCTACTGAAAACAGCATCAGTTCAGGTTAGTTCCATCCAAATCATACCAAAACCATATAAAATTATTGTAAACATGGCATGCATACTTCATAAATTATAGATAAGTTGGAGACGTATCAGCATCCCCAAGCTTAATTTCCACTCGTCCTTGAGTAGGTAAATGATAAAATAAATACTTTTTGAAGTGTGAATGCTAGCATAGTGCATAAGTTTGATCAATGATAATTTCAATCACTTTTCCTAGCATCATACAACAACTCTTTCTCATAAAACTCATCATGATAAAATAGCAATCAATTCACATGTTACGGTTCAAACAATGCCTTCTTTTGAAACTTAACAATCTATGTTCTTAGTAACCAAACAATTTCAATTCAACTTAATCAACAAAGTCCAAGTAACAGCTACACATACTCAATCACCATATAGTCTTCTATAATTGCTAGTACTCAAAGGATATTTTTTGAACAAATGGCATCCGTCGAACGCAGAGAAAGATAGAGGCTTAATATTTTGCCTCCCAGCTCATTTATTATGGAGATAATTGTCAACAATAATAATTCATGATCAATTATATTTTACTGGTCATATGTGCCTAGATCTTTCCCCACCACATGATGCTTGCCAACTAGAGAATAATAGAGGTTGAAATGAGAATGCATACTATTGACTCTTGCATAAAAGTAAATGCTGAAAAGTAAAAGATAGGCCCTTCGCAGAGGGAAGCAGAGGTTGTCATGCGCTTTTTATTTTTGGATGCACAATCCCTTAATGCAAAGGAACGTCATGTTATATTGCCCCTTATGATAGCAAACTTTATTATGTAGTCCGTTGCTTTTATTACTTTTCCATTACAAATTTGTACAACACTTATTTTACCTTACAATAAAAGATCAAACATATTTAGGAGCAATTTTTATTGCTTTATGCACCGATGACAACTTACTTGAAGGATCTTATTCAATCCATAGGTAGGTATGGTCGACACTCATGACAAGAAACTGGGTTTGAGGGTTTTTGGATTCACAAGTAGTATCTCTACTTAGTATGAGTTTTTGGCTAGCAAAAGATCCTAAGCAAGCACCCCATGTCGGAGGATCCATAACAATATAGCTTCTATGCAAATATACACAACCATAACTCATTACGTTGTCTTCCTTGTCCAACTTCAACTAATTTTCTCAAGTTTCAAAAATAATTAATGGCTATTCACAATCGTAGAAGATGTCTGAGATAATATATTTATATGTGAAAGTTCCCTTCCTTATACTAATTGTCATGGACTTGACACGGCAGATGTCCTAGCGCAAGGACTTAGTCGTGGAGCCATCGCAACTAGGTTAGCTTGAAGGGGTTAAGCGAGACAAATGACACAGAGAGTTTACCAAGGTCCGGCCCTTCTCAATGAGGTAAAAGCCTATTCCTGCTTTGTGTTGTATTGCTAGGGTTTCGATTACCAGGGAGCGAATACGCTTGACCTAGCTCTCGATTGTTGTTACTTGTCCCTAAACCGCCGTCGGGTCGTCCCTTTATATACACAGGTTGACGCCCGGCGGCTCACGGAGTCCCGACCGGCTCATACACAGTATGTCCGGCTCGGTGACTAACTACACTTGCCTTACAAAACAAGTTATACACACATGGCGGTTCATCGTCTTGGGCCTCAACCCACCTCTGGGTCTTGGGCCTTCACTGGGCTTTGTATGAGCCGACATCTTCATTTATAAGTCGCTAGTGGTATGACTCGGCCCCTCTTGGGCGGTTCATACCCTGTAGTTATGTCCTCAACATTAGGCCCCAGGTTGATTTGAACTTATTCATATCAATCTTCAATACCTGACTTGTCAAAATCTTGCATTGCTTGTTTGATAAACTTGATGTAACCCGCCATGACATCAGCTCACAGAATCTTCTTAAACCGCCATGACATCATTTCACATTAATTTCACACAAGGCCCAGAATATCTTTAACTGGTCCTTATCTTAATGACCATCCCAAAAATCGAGGTGTCCATATAGCCATATGATGATTTTGGCCTCCTCAATTCCTGCGCATGCCTTGTATCCATCCTCTTCTAAATAGGGACAGGGTCTTTTTCATTTCCTCCCCCTTTGCCTCGTCGCCTTCGTCTTCCTCTAGCGTCTCCTCTGCCGCCCAAGCTCCGCCGCCGCGACCTCCGAGCACTGCACCAACTCAGGCCACTGCATCAACCTGACCAGACCAGAGAACTCTGGCGCGCCACCACTGTCCCTCATCGCCTGTAAGTGCTCCTCTCGTTTTACATCAGATCTGCATTAGGTTTTCCTCTGTTAATCAGTGTTCTTCGCTGTTCTTCATTTTCTCCTTCAACTCAAGCAGCTTTTAATCTGAACAGGTCATGAACCTTGTGCATTAGTAGTTTAGCATTCATTTTTATTATCAGAATAACTTCTTTCCATAGAAAATCTCATCACAGCACACAAACTTTTCTGCTGCCGCCACCTTAGGTTTTAGAATTTACTGCCTTTTCTAAACTTCCGTAGATCCAAAATTATAGCTCTAGCTTGTGAAATCTGTTTGTCCATCACTTAGCAAAATGTTCACTGATAGATTTGACCCATAACTGCGATTGCATCTTATACCATAAACCGTGACCCACCACACAACATTAGGCCCCGTTTAAGCCGCAATCATACGCCTCAAAGTCAATAATCCAGCAATATCCTTTCGGCTTAACCCTGCTTGCTTATTCATCCTCATAATTCAGTTCTCTGTTTTGAAAACTACATACTCTGAACTGTATCTCCATTGCCATTAGCCCTTTACAACGGTTTAAATGATAATTTGTAACCTGCCAGATACCTACCGGTTTAATAACATCTTAAATCGCCTTGTGTAGGCCGTGCATCCAACCATGACCAAGATAGTCACATCATGTGAATGGGTCCCATCCATCGTTACCGAAGAAGTGCGCCAGGATTATGTCAAAATTGGCTTCTTACCGGCAAAAAAGGTCATTCATTGGCGTGCTCCAAAACGATGAAGTCAGACCTCAGCCGCTGGACGATAAAGTTATTGTTTTCACTGATGACATGAACCAGGGCTTCTCACTGCCCGAGTCAAAATTCTTCCGTGATGTTCTACATTTTTTGCAACTTCATCCTTAAGACACCAGACCCAATTATGTTTCAAATATCTGCAATTTCCAAGTCTTCTGTGAAGTATACCTTCAAGAAGAACCTAGTGTTGAACTCTTTAGTGAGTATTTTTATCTGAACCGCCAAAATGAATTCACTGACGGGCCCAGCCAGGAGCTTGGAGGGATCTCAATCCAGTGACGAAGAGATGCCACTTTTCCTTATGCTCAGCTTCCAAGTCATCCCTAGGATTGGAATGAAACCTGGTTCTATTACAAAGATACTTCTCCTACTAATGAAAACCCCTTGCCAGGCTTCCGCGACCAACGACTCAACCCGAAGCACCCTCTCCCCAAACGGCTTACCACTGCTGAACGAGCAAAACTTATGCCTACGTTTTCAAAGGTTAGAGCATTATTGGCCAATGGATTGACTGGGGTCGACCTGGTTCGATGCTGGGTAGCTTAGAGGATCATACCTTTAAGCCGTCGGTCCGGTTTAATGTGCACATATACTGGCGATGCCAAAGATCCATTGCGTTACAACCCAACACGTTTGACTGATAAAGCCATTAATGATATGAAAAAAACATTTCTCAATGAAAGCTTGGATAGCTGTAGCAAATTAGGGTTGAATCCCTTATGCACACTCAACCCGGCACTGGATGTAAGTCTGTCCAGTTTATATACTTCACTTCATTGTTCATATAACTTGCAATCTCCAACCTTTACTGTATTTTTTTGCAGGCTAGAGCCGCCTTTTGGGAAAGGAAATATGATGAAAAAGCCGTAAAGAAAGCCAGGGCTAAGACCAAAGCCGTGAAGAAAAATAAAAGGAAATCCACTACCTCTGATATGTTGAACTTGGACGAAGATGATGAGTCGAAGGTAGACCTTGATTCCCTTGGCTCTTTTGTCAACTATCTTATTGACGCTGATTGCTATCAGGATAACGCAGAAACCAGCTAGGTGGGTGATGAAGAGGTAACTATTATTTCCTCCAACTCAGAGCCTTTGCCAAGACATAAAATTCGATGAGTGACCCAGAAAGTAAGGATTTCTCACCCTTTAGCTCACTTGGATCCTAACTTTATTTTGAAGCAACAACAGCATGAGAACCGGCGGAGAGCTTTCCTCCGGTTTACCTAACACACCAGCCCCACGCAAACGCCGTAATGAGTTGCTTCAAAGTTCCAACTCTATTTATCCCAAGGCAGGTCTTATTCGTCAACCACTTAATCCTTCTGACTCAAATTATTAGGGGACTTCTCACTCTTCGTCTGGTGATTCATCTCAGGCTCAGCTTCTGACTTTCAAGACTGCCCCTGGGTACAGACTTTATCTTTGTTGTTTCACACATCTTATTTATACTGACCTTTTCAATCCTCTTGCGGTGGAATAGCAAAGCCGAGCAAAAAGGCTAAAATAAACAAGCCAATAGAAGACCCCAAGATTCATGAGCCGGAGAAGGAAGCACCAATATCTGAAGCCTCCATGCAACACCTGGAGGAGTTTGCTGATGACCCGCCACCAGAAAATCCTGGTGCCTCTGTTGAACATATAGTTGTCGATCCCTTGGATGCTGAACCGCCAAACCCGATCAAGCCTTCAGAACCAAACACTGAAGACGTTCTGATCATCGGCACTGATTTTCAAGAACCGAGGAATCCTGTTTCTCCAGCAAAACATTCTGCCAAGGAGGAACTGATCGAGAAACACAAAGTCAAATTTGACATGGCCAATTATTCTCATCTAAACATTAATGAAATTCTCTCCGGCTACCCCAGCCAAGTACACAGCAGCCGTGATCTAGAGATTGACATGGTCAAGCACATGCACTAGAAATATGAGGTATTCTGCTTTTATATAAGATATATTCCTTCAGCCCCCAAGTCTATTGAATATGATAGAATAAAATATACTGTAGACTTGTGAGATAGCCTTTAGCTATGTATCTGAATCAAAACCTGTAGCCCCCAAGGGCCGGCTTAAACTTCTGAAGATAAGCCGAGACTTTCAAGAATCAACTTTGCACCTGTAGCCCCCAAGGGCCGGTTTAATCGTCATGAATAAACCGATACTTATCACTGTCATTGCTTCATAAAGAAATTTCTGCACCCATTATCCCCCAAGTGCCAAGTGTTATTGCTTGCAAAGGGCTTGGGACTTATCACTGTCACCGCTTCATAAAGAAACTTTTTGCACCCATTAGCCCCCAACTGCCAAGTGCTATTTCTTACAAAGGGCTTGGGACTTATCTTTATACAAGAATATATCATAACTATGCATACTTGCTTCGATCTTATACTTTGCAGGAGGCGTCCAGTCAATTTGAATCTCTGCTGACCGATTTAAAAACCCGGCTTGAAGCACAAGAAGCTGAGACTCAGAAAGCTGACTCCAAGCTCAAGTTTAGCTTGGATGAAAAAGAGAAGCTTAAAACTGAGTTTGATGCTGAGAAAATCACCTGGGCTGAAGAGAAGACTGCCCTGATATAGAGGGCTGATAAAGCTGAGGCCTCCTTGGAGGAGGTCACCACAGAACTTACTGGCTTGAAGCATCATATCACACAAATGACATCTGCTATTTTTGGTAATATCTTTTACATTGTAATGACTTTCCACACTCCATTTTGTAAGCCGTTTGGTGACTTAATCATAATATGTTATGCGGGCCCCAGAAGTAGCAATCTTGACAAAGAAATGCTGATAAAGCTCAAGGCGGTTTACACGCTAGTAGAACAGCTATACACTGGTGCTCACCGTATAATAGCCACCATCTCCTCAACCAAACAAGAACCATCTCTTCTCAGCAATGTCATAAGCCAACTTTCGATCATGCCTGCCAGAATTGAAGAGAACAAGCGGTCAGCCACCAGAGCCGGTGCCATTACGGCTTTAAGCCGGGCGAAGGCATGGCAGGCAGAATTAGACCCGGCCGAGCTAGCCACTTGCTGCCCCAGCTTCAAAGAGGATGGGTCTCCCTTTGACAAGAAATATTTTGCTACTTGTGTGAAGGAGATGCGTTCATTAGCGAGCCTGATTGCTGAAGAAATAGATTTGTCCAAATATCAGCCGGCTTATACCGCGAAGAACCAGAAAATGCTCACGCCGGCTTACAAGATTGCAGACCTTATCCCTCCAATTCGTGAGCATACTTTTGCCCCTGAAATCGATCCGTCTGAGCTTATCGATGATGAAGCTGAATTTCAAGCCTTGACTGGCATCAATTGGTCATCGCCTAACTTCCAGGCGATGGAGGGAGAAGAAGAACCGGCGCGGGATGACCCGGAAGCTTCAAGCCGCCAAAACCAGGAGAACTGATCCGCTGGATGGCTCATAATTTGCATAATTGGACATTGCCTGAAAAACACTTAATCATTTGGGCTCCCAGAGCTATGTAATAGGCTAGTTAAACACTGATCTGCTGTGCCATCGTGCATGTTTTGTTTGCATAACACTGCCGATCCGTCATTTGAAGATCTGCCACTTATGCTTATAATATCATCAATTATGCAGACCATGCTTATCATCTTTCCCTGTACATGAGAAGATAACAAGTGCCCTGGTTGCTTACCCCAGGGCGGGTCATAATACGCCACGTAAAAACCACTGATGACTAAATAGTCCGTAATCAGGGCCGGTTTATCAAAACCTCATATAATCACAACAAAATAAATATCATACATGTGATATTTGTTCACACTACCGGCTTATCATACGTCGTGCAGTAAGGGTTACAACCCAAAGATTGAGAGAACAACACCCTATTCAATTTTTTCATACCGTCGGCTTACAATGCCATATGCAGCAAGGGGTAAGATCCCAAAGTTTTAGAGCCAGTACTCCAAGCACATAACCATCATACACTGGCGACTTAAAGTCCAAAACCAGGCCGGGTTAATAAAACTCTGGGTAGATTCATATATGAACCATAAGGTAAACATGGCCTTTATCAGTTTTAAACCATGTATCAATGCGGTACAAAAGATCAATCTCAAAAAATCTAATAAAAACCAGAAAAAAAAGAAAACAAGGCATTCGTAGGCTGCCAAGCCTACATGTCACGCGTTATTCAAGGGCCACACAGCCGTTGAGTTAAACCTTAATTCAAACCCGTAAGCCGGACCTCACATGACCAATCGCTGTTTTAACTTTGACAAACTCAGGGTCTTTTAGATGATTGATTGTCAAGAGTAGAGCGAGTCATTCCAGGATTACCTTGTTGGAGTGGCAGGCAAACAAAGGAAGAATAACCTGGATTTTTTGATGAATACACATGGCGTCCAAGCCTATTACAAGGGTCAACAAAGTTATGTTCATTAGCAAGGAGCCCCCAAGTAATATTTGATTCCATGCGTATAGGCCGGATCAGTAGGGTAGTCATAGCTATGATCAATGAGCAGGAAGCCCCCAAGTATTTGCTAATCATGGCGTACAAGCCAGATCAAGAGGGTAGTCATAGCTATGCTCAATGACCAGGAAGCTCTGAAGTGATCATATGAAGTGACAATAAAGACTCATTATTCTCAGAAATGAAATGACAGAGGCCTTGAATTTTTCAGGGATGACGGCTTTATCGTAATATATAGATTGATAGAAATATGTACATCACAAGAGCTGGTGGCTCAAGTGTAATAAGGACGAAGATGAGAAATATTCCACGGCCGGCGGGTCTCCTCCCCCGACATGCGTGAGTCCTCATGGTCTCGAACTTTGATAAGGTAGTATGAACCGTTGTTCAGATTTTGGCTGACCACAAAGGGTCCTTCCCAAGGTGGGGATAGCTTGTGCATGTCGGTTTGATCCTGAATGAGCCGGAGCACCAAATCTCCTTCTTGAAAGGTCCTGGTTTTTACCAGATGGCTGTGATAATGACGCAGATCTTGTTGGTAAATCGCCGAACAAGCCATCGCACGGTCACTCACCTCATCCAATAGGTCAAGAGCATCTTGACGTGTTTTTTTCATTATATGCTTCAACATAAGCCACCACACGGGGCAAGTCGTGACGGATGTCACTAGGGAGAACCGCCTCAGCTCAGTAGACTATGAAGAAAGGCGTGTAACCCGTAGATCTGTTGGGGGTAGTATTGATACTCAATAACACCGAGGGTAATTCTGTAACACCCTCGATGCGACTATAGCTCCCACGTGTCGAGGCACGATTTAGAGACATAATCGCATTGAAGGCATATGTCGCAAGTTAGGCAATCTTCACAACATCCCATGTAATATGAATAATGAAGGGAAGAACATAGTTGGCTTACACTCGCCACGTCACATCAAAGTACAAAAATAACATTACATCATCCAAAACACTCATGGCCCGACTACGGCGCCAAAATAGAAGAAAACCCAACATGCGACAACGGTCCCAATCACCCCCAACTGGGCACCACTACTGATCATCGGGAAAGGAAACGTAGTAATGCTGAGAGTCCTCATCGAACTCCCACTTGAGCTCGTACTCGTCACCTAGAGCGGAATCACCTGGACCTGCATCTGGAGTTATGGTATCTGTGAGCCACAGGGACTCAGCAATCTCGCACCCTCGAGATCAAGACTATTTAAGCTTATAGGAATGGTAAGGCAAAATATATGTGGAGCTGCAGCAAGCGACTAGCATATATGGTGGCTATCTTATTCGCAAAAGAGAGCGAGAAGAGGAGACAAAGCACGAGCGAGAAACTAGAGAGCAACCTGCACAAGCATAACTCCAACACCGTGTCCACTTCCCGGACTCCACCGAGAAGAGGCCATCACGGTAACACACTCAGTTGATTCGTTTTAATTAATTAAGGTTCAAGTTATCTACAACCGGACATTAACAAATTCCCATCTGCCCATAACCGCGGGCACGACTTTCGAAAGTTCAATCCCTGCAGGGGAGTCCCAACTTAGCCCATGACAAGCTCTCATGGTCAACGAAGGAATAGACCTCCTCCCAAGATGTTCCGATCAGACTCGGTATCTCGGAAACTCAAGACACTTCGACAGGTTAAAACAAGACCAGCAACACCGCCCGAATGTGCCGACAAATCCCGATAGGAGCTGCACATATCTCTTTCTCAGGGCACACTTAGATGAGACTAGCTACGAGTAAAACCAACCCTCAAGTTTCCCCGAGGTGGCCCCGCAGGCAGCTCAGTTCGGACCAACACTCAGAGGGAGCACTGGCCCGGGGGGGGGGGTAAAATTAAGATGACCCTTGAGTCTACAGAACCCAAGGGAAAGAAAAGGCTAGGTGGCAAATGGTAAAACCAAGGTTGGGCATTGCTGGAAAAGCTGTAATCAAGGCAAACTATCAAGGGGTTCCCATTATAACCCAACCGCGTAAGGAACGCAAAATCCGGGAACATAACACCGATATGACGGAAACTAGGGCGGCAAGAGTGGAACCAAACACTAGGCGAGAGGCCGAGCCTTCCACCCTTTACCAAGTATATAGATGCATTAAGATAACATAGCAATATAATGATATCCCAACAAGTAGGTAAATGTTCCAACAAGGAACGGCCTCCAATCTTCACCTGCAACTAGCAACGCTATAAGAGGGGTTGAGCAAAGCGGTAACATAGCCAATCAACGGTTTGCTAGGACAAGGTGGGTTAGAGGTTTGACATGTCAATTGGGAGGCTGACAAGCAAATGGAAGGCATCGTAGCATTGGCATAGCAAAGAGCGAGCAAACTAGCATAGCAAAGATAGTAGTGATTTCGAGGGTATGATCATCTTGCCTGCACAGTTGTCAGAGTTGACTGGATCCTCAAAAGCAAACTCAACGGGCTCCTCGGTAGAGAACTCGTCTCTCGGCTCTACCCAACAAGACAAACAAGCAACAAGGATACAATCAACCACGTGCAAGACCAAGCAATATGATGAAATGACGATATGCTATGCGGGATGCGATGCGGGATGCAAAATGCAAGATATAACAGGAAATGCATGAACCTGGCCTAAACTTGGAATTCCAAGTGTGCCACTAGAGAGATGAGATGAAATCGCTTGAAAATGATATAAAGATCATCGGAATCGGAGTTACGGTTTGGAAATGGCAAGCGTTTCAAAAATGACACCGGTCTACGATTTACAACAAGTAGGCATCTAAACACAATGATATGAACATGCTACAGCCACCAAACATGACAACAAAATATATGGCAGGGATGCACACAAGATGCTTAACAAAAGACTAGCACTGAGCCACGCCAATTCATCCATTATGAGGTTCAAACAAGCATGGCAAAAACGCAAATGCAAAACAGATTCCAGACTTAGTGAAATTAACACTTGTCTGAAATTTCAGATCACGAAGCCCTCTTCGGAGCAGCAAAACAACATGATGCATGACCTTATTAAGACAAGTAAGAACATGGCATGGAGCTACTCAACAAGCTTAACGAAAGTCCCAAAGTGACCTGGGGCCAAAAGGGTTCATAAAATATACTAATGGGCACACGAACATAGCAAAAACATAATCAGTTTTCAGACTCGGTGAAAACTGAGACATGCTGAAACATAACTCACGAAGGCATGTAAACGAGCTCGATGCACTCACCACGGTGCAAGTCATGGCAAGGAAAGCATACATCCATTAAGAAGGCACAAAATACAAGCTAGACATGGCAAGAACAATGGCATAGCATGCACGGATCAACTACAACAACATCAGCAAAATCGCAAACGAGTTGACGATCTGCCCAGATTCACCACGAAGCAAAAGTAGAGCTCGATTAACTCAAGCTACGGTGCTCCATAATTGCAAACAAAGACATCGATGGATAGAGCATAACATGATTAATGAAACTCCCTTACTGATCATCCTCAAAAGAGGCACGGATCACTAGGAAACAAGCTGAACATATGGCATCATGAACTAAATAATCCCAGACTTGGTGAAAACTACTAAGTCTCTGAAAACAGATTTACCGGGTGCCTCACTTTGCAAGCTTGCACAAGTCACCACACACATCCTAAAAATGCATGGGTTGCACCTCTGGAAAGAAGACAAACTCCTTAACAAAACATATGAAGGACTCACAGGCATATCATGCACACAATAATCATGGCAAAAATGACAAAAGTCTAAGATGAACTAGCAGATCTGACAATTAACTCACGAAGCCTCCTTCTAACAGCATTTTGGGCATCAAGATGAACTCAAATGAAAATGATGCAATGGAATGAAATGATGTACTCGTCGAGACAAACATTTTGATATACTATATGTCCAAATCAGAACTACGGATGCGGAGATACGGCAGGTCAAAGTAGGCATAAAAAATTAGGGGAGAGAGAGAAAAAGTCAGCCGGCTAGGGTTCCTCGCGGCGCGCGAACCGAGGCCAGATCTGAGCTCGCCGGAGTTCGTGCTCCTGTTCACCGGAATCGGACGAAGCTCACCGGAGAGAGGGGGCCGAGGCCGGGGCGCGGCGGCGGGGAGGAACGGCGGCGAGGCGGCGAGGTGGGCGCTGGCCTCCGGGCGGCATGGCGAGCCGGGCGGTCGCGGCGGAGTTCGCC